>NW_025726830.1:0-44042 GCF_021461385.2 Schistocerca piceifrons | reverse complement strand
GAGACAAGTCGAGACACACTAAGGGCTGGTATGCAGCGAGTAAGAGGGCGAAAAAACAATAATTTAAGAGCGCGTGGCAAAAGTACTCATACGCGAAATTAAAAGCCTGCTGCGGTGGCCGGAATCGAACCCGGATCAACTGCTTGGAACGCAACTATGCTGACCATTACACCACCACCGCACAAGCGAGCGCCGCGCGTCCGCGCTGTGTCGGCTTCCCGCCAGTCGCAGCGGCCGAAGGTGATCGTACCTGGCAGGCGCATTTCGAGGCAGGCTATGGGGAGCACATCCAGACGCATTCGGACAGCGTATCCGCGCACATTTCGCATCCTTTGGCAAGAGTTGGGCGCCGGCAACGCAAGAGTACGCAGAGGACCGCGTTCTGGCGGCATTTTTAAGCAGAGCAGTGCAGTGCAGGATTCAGCGTCTGCAGCATCTTTTCCACAGAATGCTACGGCGCTTGACGGCAGTCCCACTTTCCCTTGAGACATCTGCTCGGCAAGCAGCGTCAAGTTACCGCTGGCCCGAGCATCGGTGGTTCAGTGGTAGAATGCTCGCCTGCCACGCGGGCGGCCCGGGTTCGATTCCCGGCCGATGCATCATTTTGCTTTTCCCGCGATAATGCTGCCGCGTGGCTTGAGCGCTTGAGATGCACGATCCACAAGAATGTGTAGCTGGATTTCCCTTGAGAAGGACCGAGAACGCAGCACTCGCGGGTCCCCACTAGGACGCTCGCATCATGTTCTACAGACTAGCGTCGGCCTGGCCTCACAAGTTGCTGGGTCCGGGTGCCTCCGAGGCACTGAACTTCAACGACAAGGAGTGCTGCCTATCGTTGCAACAGCTGCAGCAGCACCGCAATCAACTGGGCCGGCAGTGCACGTGTAGCAACAGAACACGTTATCCAGGAAGTACAGTGTCTCTACGTCTAATATTGGGTAAGGTGTTTACCCAGTTTCCAGGACAAGCGGTGCACCCGTGCCTCGGTAGCGCAGTAGGCAGCGCGTAAGTCTCATAATCTTAAGGTCGTGAGTTCGATCCTCACCCGGGGCATTTAATTTTCTGTGACATGGTGGTGCTGTTGCTAGGGCGCCAACGTATTTCTTGTTTGTTATCCACAGCGTTTCAACGCTTCAGCGGGAAAATGTTTACTTCCTGTTATTGCTACTTACAGCTTCCCTTTTCCTCTTCTCCCAGCAGAGCATGAAGCCAAAAGCATTGCTCTGCGACGTTTGAGGTGCGCGCCTTGCCAGTCAGTATGTGCACAGATGCTCGCAAAGAGAGGGGGGCGCCGACGCGGCACTCGACACGAAATGCGACAAGCGACCGTACGAACGGTCGAACGAAACGGCCACATCCGGTGTGGTCTAGTGGCTAGGATACCTGGCTTTCACCCCAGGAGGCCCGGGTTCGATTCCCGGTACGGAACGGAATTTTTTCCACACGAATCGTGACAAGTTTGAGCTGTCCGAGCGGCCGTTTCCCGTCCTGCTCGCAATATAGCTACTGTTTCGTGACCGTCAGCAGAATATAGACTAGGGAAGCAGACACACGACGACCATAGAAATGGTGTGCGGCTTCATGCCACCTGTTTCCCAGCGTAGGGCTGAGCAACTGCATCTGCCGAGGCCCGTTAGCTCAGTTGGTTAGAGCGTCGTGCTAATAACGCGAAGGTCGTGGGTTCGATCCCCCCACGGGCCACTACTCTTTTCCTACTACGAAAAGGCGGCGCCGATTTCAGCTGGCGAGTGTGGTGGACCAAAAGATCATCACCCTGCGTGGAAAGTTGATAGAGGATCCGAACCCGACTCGTCGGGGAGCGCTACAGCATTCACTCGGGCAATGGCCATAATATCTTGAATACACTGGTTCTCAACCGATAAAGAGAAAATGAAAGAAAATGTCCGATTGCCGATGCGTAACAACTTTGGCCCTTGTCAGTACTTGGGCGGGTGAGCGCATGGGAACACAGGGCGCTATTGGCACTTTTACTTCCTATTTTTGTTTCTCCTTTCTTTTCGGAGCTACAGCCCGATTCGGTCAGGGAGACGCCACCGTGAAATGAAGGGGGCGTGCTGTGTGTCCATCGCCTCGCCTCTCCTTACCTCTCTCAGTCGTTTCTCGTGCTTGTCGTTTTGATATAGGCCGATTTGAGAGCGTCAGCTCTCGCGTCAGCCGAGCAAAGTCGAGACAAGTCGAGACACACTAAGGGCTGGTATGCAGCGAGTAAGAGGGCGAAAAAACAATAATTTAAGAGCGCGTGGCAAAAGTACTCATACGCGAAATTAAAAGCCTGCTGCGGTGGCCGGGAATCGAACCCGGATCAACTGCTTGGAACGCAACTATGCTGACCATTACACCACCACCGCACAAGCGAGCGCCGCGCGTCCGCGCTGTGTCGGCTTCCCGCCAGTCGGCAGCGGCCGAAGGTGATCGTACCTGGCAGGCGCATTTCGAGGCAGGCTAGGGGAGCACATCCAGACGCATTCGGACAGCGTATCCGCGCACATTTCGCATCCTTTGGCAAGAGTTGGGCGCCGGCAACGCAAGAGTACGCAGAGGACCGCGTTCTGGCGGCATTTTTAAGCAGAGCAGTGCAGTGCAGGATTCAGCGTCTGCAGCATCTTTTCCACAGAATGCTACGGCGCTTGACGGCAGTCCCACTTTCCCTTGAGACATCTGCTCGGCAAGCAGCGTCAAGTTACCGCTGGCCCGAGCATCGGTGGTTCAGTGGTAGAATGCTCGCCTGCCACGCGGGCGGCCCGGGTTCGATTCCCGGCCGATGCATCATTTTGCTTTTCCCGCGATAATGCTGCCGCGTGGCTTGAGCGCTTGAGATGCACGATCCACAAGAATGTGTAGCTGGATTTCCCTTGAGAAGGACCGAGAACGCAGCACTCGCGGGTCCCCACTAGGACGCTCGCATCATGTTCTACAGACTAGCGTCGGCCTGGCCTCACAAGTTGCTGGGTCCGGGTGCCTCCGAGGCACTGAACTTCAACGACAAGGAGTGCTGCCTATCGTTGCAACAGCTGCAGCAGCACCGCAATCAACTGGGCCGGCAGTGCACGTGTAGCAACAGAACACGTTATCCAGGAAGTACAGTGTCCTCTACGTCTAATATTGGGTAAGGTGTTTACCCAGTTTCCAGGACAAGCGGTGCACCCGTGCCTCGGTAGCGCAGTAGGCAGCGCGTAAGTCTCATAATCTTAAGGTCGTGAGTTCGATCCTCACCCGGGGCATTTAATTTTCTGTGACATGGTGGTGCTGTTGCTAGGGCGCCAACGTATTTCTTGTTTGTTATCCACAGCGTTTTCAACGCTTCAGCGGGAAAATGTTTACTTCCTGTTATTGCTACTTACAGCTTCCCTTTTCCTCTTCTCCCAGCAGAGCATGAAGCCAAAAGCATTGCTCTGCGACGTTTGAGGTGCGCGCCTTGCCAGTCAGTATGTGCACAGATGCTCGCAAAGAGAGGGGGGCGCCGACGCGGCACTCGACACGAAATGCGACAAGCGACCGTACGAACGGTCGAACGAAACGGCCACATCCGGTGTGGTCTAGTGGCTAGGATACCTGGCTTTCACCCAGGAGGCCCGGGTTCGATTCCCGGTACCGGAACGGAATTTTTTCCACACGAATCGTGACAAGTTTGAGCTGTCCGAGCGGCCGTTTCCCGTCCTGCTCGCAATATAGCTACTGTTTCGTGACCGTCAGCAGAATATAGACTAGGGAAGCAGACACACGACGACCATAGAAATGGTGTGCGGCTTCATGCCACCTGTTTCCAGCGTAGGGCTGAGCAACTGCATCTGCCGAGGCCCGTTAGCTCAGTTGGTTAGAGCGTCGTGCTAATAACGCGAAGGTCGTGGGTTCGATCCCCCCACGGGCCACTACTCTTTTCCTACTACGAAAAGGCGGCGCCGATTTCAGCTGGCGAGTGTGGTGACCAAAAGATCATCACCCTGCGTGGAAGTTGATAGAGGATCCGAACCCGACTCGTCGGGAGCGCTACAGCATTCACTCGGCAATGGCCATAATATCTTGAATACACTGGTTCTCAACCGATAAAGAGAAAATGAAAGAAAATGTCCGATTGCCGATGCGTAACAACTTTGGCCCTTGTCAGTACTTGGGCGGGTGAGCGCATGGGAACACAGGGCGCTATTGGCACTTTTACTTCCTATTTTTGTTTCTCCTTTCTTTTCGGAGCTACAGCCCGATTCGGTCAGGGAGACGCCACCGTGAAATGAAGGGGGCGTGCTGTGTGTCCATCGCCTCGCCTCTCCTTACCTCTCTCAGTCGTTTCTCGTGCTTGTCGTTTTGATATAGGCCGATTTGAGAGCGTCAGCTCTCGCGTCAGCCGAGCAAAGTCGAGACAAGTCGAGACACACTAAGGGCTGGTATGCAGCGAGTAAGAGGGCGAAAAAAACAATAATTTAAGAGCGCGTGGCAAAAGTACTCATACGCGAAATTAAAAGCCTGCTGCGGTGGCCGGGAATCGAACCCGGATCAACTGCTTGGAACGCAACTATGCTGACCATTACACCACCACCGCACAAGCGAGCGCCGCGCGTCCGCGCTGTGTCGGCTTCCCGCCAGTCGGCAGCGGCCGAAGGTGATCGTACCTGGCAGGCGCATTTCGAGGCAGGCTAGGGGGAGCACATCCAGACGCATTCGGACAGCGTATCCGCGCACATTTCGCATCCTTTTGGCAAGAGTTGGGCGCCGGCAACGCAAGAGTACGCAGAGGACCGCGTTCTGGCGGCATTTTTAAGCAGAGCAGTGCAGTGCAGGATTCAGCGTCCTGCAGCATCTTTTCCACAGAATGCTACGGGCGCTTGACGGCAGTCCCACTTTCCCTTGAGACATCTGCTCGGCAAGCAGCGTCAAGTTACCGCTGGCCGAGCATCGGTGGTTCAGTGGTAGAATGCTCGCCTGCCACGCGGCGGCCCGGGTTCGATTCCCGGCCGATGCATCATTTTGCTTTTCCCGCGATAATGCTGCCGCGTGGCTTGAGCGCTTGAGATGCACGATCCACAAGAATGTGTAGCTGGATTTCCTTGAGAAGGACCGAGAACGCAGCACTCGCGGGTCCCCACTAGGACGCTCGCATCATGTTCTACAGACTAGCGTCGGCCTGGCCTCACAAGTTGCTGGGTCCGGGTGCCTCCGAGGCACTGAACTTCAACGACAAGGAGTGCTGCCTATCGTTGCAACAGCTGCAGCAGCACCGCAATCAACTGGGCCGGCAGTGCACGTGTAGCAACAGAACACGTTATCCAGGAAGTACAGTGTCTCTACGTCTAATATTGGGTAAGGTGTTTACCCAGTTTCCAGGACAAGCGGTGCACCCGTGCCTCGGTAGCGCAGTAGGCAGCGCGTAAGTCTCATAATCTTAAGGTCGTGAGTTCGATCCTCACCCGGGGCATTTAATTTTCTGTGACATGGTGGTGCTGTTGCTAGGGCGCCAACGTATTTCTTGTTTGTTATCCACAGCGTTTCAACGCTTCAGCGGGAAAATGTTTACTTCCTGTTATTGCTACTTACAGCTTCCCTTTTCCTCTTCTCCCAGCAGAGCATGAAGCCAAAAGCATTGCTCTGCGACGTTTGAGGTGCGCGCCTTGCCAGTCAGTATGTGCACAGATGCTCGCAAAGAGAGGGGGGCGCCGACGCGGCACTCGACACGAAATGCGACAAGCGACCGTACGAACGGTCGAACGAAACGGCCACATCCGGTGTGGTCTAGTGGCTAGGATACCTGGCTTTCACCCAGGAGGCCCGGGTTCGATTCCCGGTACCGGAACGGAATTTTTTCCACACGAATCGTGACAAGTTTGAGCTGTCCGAGCGGCCGTTTCCGTCCTGCTCGCAATATAGCTACTGTTTCGTGACCGTCAGCAGAATATAGACTAGGGAAGCAGACACACGACGACCATAGAAATGGTGTGCGGCTTCATGCCACCTGTTTCCAGCGTAGGGCTGAGCAACTGCATCTGCCGAGGCCCGTTAGCTCAGTTGGTTAGAGCGTCGTGCTAATAACGCGAAGGTCGTGGGTTCGATCCCCCCACGGGCCACTACTCTTTTCCTACTACGAAAAGGCGGCGCCGATTTCAGCTGGCGAGTGTGGTGACCAAAAGATCATCACCCTGCGTGGAAGTTGATAGAGGATCCGAACCCGACTCGTCGGGGAGCGCTACAGCATTCACTCGGCAATGGCCATAATATCTTGAATACACTGGTTCTCAACCGATAAAGAGAAAATGAAAGAAAATGTCCGATTGCCGATGCGTAACAACTTTGGCCCTTGTCAGTACTTGGGCGGGTGAGCGCATGGGAACACAGGGCGCTATTGGCACTTTTACTTCCTATTTTTGTTTCTCCTTTCTTTTCGGAGCTACAGCCCGATTCGGTCAGGGAGACGCCACCGTGAAATGAAGGGGGCGTGCTGTGTGTCCATCGCCTCGCCTCTCCTTACCTCTCTCAGTCGTTTCTCGTGCTTGTCGTTTTGATATAGGCCGATTTGAGAGCGTCAGCTCTCGCGTCAGCCGAGCAAAGTCGAGACAAGTCGAGACACACTAAGGGCTGGTATGCAGCGAGTAAGAGGGCGAAAAAACAATAATTTAAGAGCGCGTGGCAAAAGTACTCATACGCGAAATTAAAAGCCTGCTGCGGTGGCCGGGAATCGAACCCGGATCAACTGCTTGGAACGCAACTATGCTGACCATTACACCACCACCGCACAAGCGAGCGCCGCGCGTCCGCGCTGTGTCGGCTTCCCGCCAGTCGGGGCAGCGGCCGAAGGTGATCGTACCTGGCAGGCGCATTTCGAGGCAGGCTAGGGAGCACATCCAGACGCATTCGGACAGCGTATCCGCGCACATTTCGCATCCTTGGCAAGAGTTGGGCGCCGGCAACGCAAGAGTACGCAGAGGACCGCGTTCTGGCGGCATTTTTAAGCAGAGCAGTGCAGTGCAGGATTCAGCGTCTGCAGCATCTTTTCCACAGAATGCTACGGCGCTTGACGGCAGTCCCACTTTCCCTTGAGACATCTGCTCGGCAAGCAGCGTCAAGTTACCGCTGGCCCGAGCATCGGTGGTTCAGTGGTAGAATGCTCGCCTGCCACGCGGGCGGCCCGGGTTCGATTCCCGGCCGATGCATCATTTTGCTTTTCCCGCGATAATGCTGCCGCGTGGCTTGAGCGCTTGAGATGCACGATCCACAAGAATGTGTAGCTGGATTTCCCTTGAGAAGGACCGAGAACGCAGCACTCGCGGGTCCCCACTAGGACGCTCGCATCATGTTCTACAGACTAGCGTCGGCCTGGCCTCACAAGTTGCTGGGTCCGGGTGCCTCCGAGGCACTGAACTTCAACGACAAGGAGTGCTGCCTATCGTTGCAACAGCTGCAGCAGCACCGCAATCAACTGGGCCGGCAGTGCACGTGTAGCAACAGAACACGTTATCCAGGAAGTACAGTGTCTCTACGTCTAATATTGGGTAAGGTGTTTACCCAGTTTCCAGGACAAGCGGTGCACCCGTGCCTCGGTAGCGCAGTAGGCAGCGCGTAAGTCTCATAATCTTAAGGTCGTGAGTTCGATCCTCACCCGGGGCATTTAATTTTCTGTGACATGGTGGTGCTGTTGCTAGGGCGCCAACGTATTTCTTGTTTGTTATCCACAGCGTTTCAACGCTTCAGCGGGAAAATGTTTACTTCCTGTTATTGCTACTTACAGCTTCCCTTTTCCTCTTCTCCCAGCAGAGCATGAAGCCAAAAGCATTGCTCTGCGACGTTTGAGGTGCGCGCCTTGCCAGTCAGTATGTGCACAGATGCTCGCAAAGAGAGGGGGGCGCCGACGCGGCACTCGACACGAAATGCGACAAGCGACCGTACGAACGGTCGAACGAAACGGCCACATCCGGTGTGGTCTAGTGGCTAGGATACCTGGCTTTCACCCAGGAGGCCCGGGTTCGATTCCCGGTACCGGAACGGAATTTTTTCCACACGAATCGTGACAAGTTTGAGCTGTCCGAGCGGCCGTTTCCCGTCCTGCTCGCAATATAGCTACTGTTTCGTGACCGTCAGCAGAATATAGACTAGGGAAGCAGACACACGACGACCATAGAAATGGTGTGCGGCTTCATGCCACCTGTTTCCAGCGTAGGGCTGAGCAACTGCATCTGCCGAGGCCCGTTAGCTCAGTTGGTTAGAGCGTCGTGCTAATAACGCGAAGGTCGTGGGTTCGATCCCCCCACGGGCCACTACTCTTTTCCTACTACGAAAAGGCGGCGCCGATTTCAGCTGGCGAGTGTGGTGACCAAAAGATCATCACCCTGCGTGGAAGTTGATAGAGGATCCGAACCCGACTCGTCGGGGAGCGCTACAGCATTCACTCGGCAATGGCCATAATATCTTGAATACACTGGTTCTCAACCGATAAAGAGAAAATGAAAGAAAATGTCCGATTGCCGATGCGTAACAACTTTGGCCCTTGTCAGTACTTGGGCGGGTGAGCGCATGGGAACACAGGGCGCTATTGGCACTTTTACTTCCTATTTTTGTTTCTCCTTTCTTTTCGGAGCTACAGCCCGATTCGGTCAGGGAGACGCCACCGTGAAATGAAGGGGGCGTGCTGTGTGTCCATCGCCTCGCCTCTCCTTACCTCTCTCAGTCGTTTCTCGTGCTTGTCGTT
This sequence comes from Schistocerca piceifrons, assembly GCF_021461385.2. Lineage (NCBI taxonomy): Eukaryota > Metazoa > Arthropoda > Insecta > Orthoptera > Acrididae > Schistocerca > Schistocerca piceifrons. The sequence continues at coordinate 35,353 of NW_025726830.1, read as the reverse complement.
TTGATATAGGCCGATTTGAGAGCGTCAGCTCTCGCGTCAGCCGAGCAAAGTCGAGACAAGTCGAGACACACTAAGGGCTGGTATGCAGCGAGTAAGAGGGCGAAAAAACAATAATTTAAGAGCGCGTGGCAAAAGTACTCATACGCGAAATTAAAAGCCTGCTGCGGTGGCCGGGAATCGAACCCGGATCAACTGCTTGGAACGCAACTATGCTGACCATTACACCACCACCGCACAAGCGAGCGCCGCGCGTCCGCGCTGTGTCGGCTTCCCGCCAGTCGGCAGCGGCCGAAGGTGATCGTACCTGGCAGGCGCATTTCGAGGCAGGCTAGGGGAGCACATCCAGACGCATTCGGACAGCGTATCCGCGCACATTTCGCATCCTTTGGCAAGAGTTGGGCGCCGGCAACGCAAGAGTACGCAGAGGACCGCGTTCTGGCGGCATTTTTAAGCAGAGCAGTGCAGTGCAGGATTCAGCGTCTGCAGCATCTTTTCCACAGAATGCTACGGCGCTTGACGGCAGTCCCACTTTCCCTTGAGACATCTGCTCGGCAAGCAGCGTCAAGTTACCGCTGGCCCGAGCATCGGTGGTTCAGTGGTAGAATGCTCGCCTGCCACGCGGGCGGCCCGGGTTCGATTCCCGGCCGATGCATCATTTTGCTTTTCCCGCGATAATGCTGCCGCGTGGCTTGAGCGCTTGAGATGCACGATCCACAAGAATGTGTAGCTGGATTTCCCTTGAGAAGGACCGAGAACGCAGCACTCGCGGGTCCCCACTAGGACGCTCGCATCATGTTCTACAGACTAGCGTCGGCCTGGCCTCACAAGTTGCTGGGTCCGGGTGCCTCCGAGGCACTGAACTTCAACGACAAGGAGTGCTGCCTATCGTTGCAACAGCTGCAGCAGCACCGCAATCAACTGGGCCGGCAGTGCACGTGTAGCAACAGAACACGTTATCCAGGAAGTACAGTGTCTCTACGTCTAATATTGGGTAAGGTGTTTACCCAGTTTCCAGGACAAGCGGTGCACCCGTGCCTCGGTAGCGCAGTAGGCAGCGCGTAAGTCTCATAATCTTAAGGTCGTGAGTTCGATCCTCACCCGGGGCATTTAATTTTCTGTGACATGGTGGTGCTGTTGCTAGGGCGCCAACGTATTTCTTGTTTGTTATCCACAGCGTTTCAACGCTTCAGCGGGAAAATGTTTACTTCCTGTTATTGCTACTTACAGCTTCCCTTTTCCTCTTCTCCCAGCAGAGCATGAAGCCAAAAGCATTGCTCTGCGACGTTTGAGGTGCGCGCCTTGCCAGTCAGTATGTGCACAGATGCTCGCAAAGAGAGGGGGGCGCCGACGCGGCACTCGACACGAAATGCGACAAGCGACCGTACGAACGGTCGAACGAAACGGCCACATCCGGTGTGGTCTAGTGGCTAGGATACCTGGCTTTCACCCAGGAGGCCCGGGTTCGATTCCCGGTACCGGAACGGAATTTTTTCCACACGAATCGTGACAAGTTTGAGCTGTCCGAGCGGCCGTTTCCCGTCCTGCTCGCAATATAGCTACTGTTTCGTGACCGTCAGCAGAATATAGACTAGGGAAGCAGACACACGACGACCATAGAAATGGTGTGCGGCTTCATGCCACCTGTTTCCAGCGTAGGGCTGAGCAACTGCATCTGCCGAGGCCCGTTAGCTCAGTTGGTTAGAGCGTCGTGCTAATAACGCGAAGGTCGTGGGTTCGATCCCCCCACGGGCCACTACTCTTTTCCTACTACGAAAAGGCGGCGCCGATTTCAGCTGGCGAGTGTGGTGACCAAAAGATCATCACCCTGCGTGGAAGTTGATAGAGGATCCGAACCCGACTCGTCGGGGAGCGCTACAGCATTCACTCGGCAATGGCCATAATATCTTGAATACACTGGTTCTCAACCGATAAAGAGAAAATGAAAGAAAATGTCCGATTGCCGATGCGTAACAACTTTGGCCCTTGTCAGTACTTGGGCGGGTGAGCGCATGGGAACACAGGGCGCTATTGGCACTTTTACTTCCTATTTTTGTTTCTCCTTTCTTTTCGGAGCTACAGCCCGATTCGGTCAGGGAGACGCCACCGTGAAATGAAGGGGGCGTGCTGTGTGTCCATCGCCTCGCCTCTCCTTACCTCTCTCAGTCGTTTCTCGTGCTTGTCGTTTTGATATAGGCCGATTTGAGAGCGTCAGCTCTCGCGTCAGCCGAGCAAAGTCGAGACAAGTCGAGACACACTAAGGGCTGGTATGCAGCGAGTAAGAGGGCGAAAAAACAATAATTTAAGAGCGCGTGGCAAAAGTACTCATACGCGAAATTAAAAGCCTGCTGCGGTGGCCGGGAATCGAACCCGGATCAACTGCTTGGAACGCAACTATGCTGACCATTACACCACCACCGCACAAGCGAGCGCCGCGCGTCCGCGCTGTGTCGGCTTCCCGCCAGTCGGCAGCGGCCGAAGGTGATCGTACCTGGCAGGCGCATTTCGAGGCAGGCTAGGGGAGCACATCCAGACGCATTCGGACAGCGTATCCGCGCACATTTCGCATCCTTTGGCAAGAGTTGGGCGCCGGCAACGCAAGAGTACGCAGAGGACCGCGTTCTGGCGGCATTTTTAAGCAGAGCAGTGCAGTGCAGGATTCAGCGTCTGCAGCATCTTTTCCACAGAATGCTACGGCGCTTGACGGCAGTCCCACTTTCCCTTGAGACATCTGCTCGGCAAGCAGCGTCAAGTTACCGCTGGCCCGAGCATCGGTGGTTCAGTGGTAGAATGCTCGCCTGCCACGCGGGCGGCCCGGGTTCGATTCCCGGCCGATGCATCATTTTGCTTTTCCCGCGATAATGCTGCCGCGTGGCTTGAGCGCTTGAGATGCACGATCCACAAGAATGTGTAGCTGGATTTCCCTTGAGAAGGACCGAGAACGCAGCACTCGCGGGTCCCCACTAGGACGCTCGCATCATGTTCTACAGACTAGCGTCGGCCTGGCCTCACAAGTTGCTGGGTCCGGGTGCCTCCGAGGCACTGAACTTCAACGACAAGGAGTGCTGCCTATCGTTGCAACAGCTGCAGCAGCACCGCAATCAACTGGGCCGGCAGTGCACGTGTAGCAACAGAACACGTTATCCAGGAAGTACAGTGTCTCTACGTCTAATATTGGGTAAGGTGTTTACCCAGTTTCCAGGACAAGCGGTGCACCCGTGCCTCGGTAGCGCAGTAGGCAGCGCGTAAGTCTCATAATCTTAAGGTCGTGAGTTCGATCCTCACCCGGGGCATTTAATTTTCTGTGACATGGTGGTGCTGTTGCTAGGGCGCCAACGTATTTCTTGTTTGTTATCCACAGCGTTTCAACGCTTCAGCGGGAAAATGTTTACTTCCTGTTATTGCTACTTACAGCTTCCCTTTTCCTCTTCTCCCAGCAGAGCATGAAGCCAAAAGCATTGCTCTGCGACGTTTGAGGTGCGCGCCTTGCCAGTCAGTATGTGCACAGATGCTCGCAAAGAGAGGGGGGCGCCGACGCGGCACTCGACACGAAATGCGACAAGCGACCGTACGAACGGTCGAACGAAACGGCCACATCCGGTGTGGTCTAGTGGCTAGGATACCTGGCTTTCACCCAGGAGGCCCGGGTTCGATTCCCGGTACCGGAACGGAATTTTTTCCACACGAATCGTGACAAGTTTGAGCTGTCCGAGCGGCCGTTTCCCGTCCTGCTCGCAATATAGCTACTGTTTCGTGACCGTCAGCAGAATATAGACTAGGGAAGCAGACACACGACGACCATAGAAATGGTGTGCGGCTTCATGCCACCTGTTTCCAGCGTAGGGCTGAGCAACTGCATCTGCCGAGGCCCGTTAGCTCAGTTGGTTAGAGCGTCGTGCTAATAACGCGAAGGTCGTGGGTTCGATCCCCCCACGGGCCACTACTCTTTTCCTACTACGAAAAGGCGGCGCCGATTTCAGCTGGCGAGTGTGGTGACCAAAAGATCATCACCCTGCGTGGAAGTTGATAGAGGATCCGAACCCGACTCGTCGGGGAGCGCTACAGCATTCACTCGGCAATGGCCATAATATCTTGAATACACTGGTTCTCAACCGATAAAGAGAAAATGAAAGAAAATGTCCGATTGCCGATGCGTAACAACTTTGGCCCTTGTCAGTACTTGGGCGGGTGAGCGCATGGGAACACAGGGCGCTATTGGCACTTTTACTTCCTATTTTTGTTTCTCCTTTCTTTTCGGAGCTACAGCCCGATTCGGTCAGGGAGACGCCACCGTGAAATGAAGGGGGCGTGCTGTGTGTCCATCGCCTCGCCTCTCCTTACCTCTCTCAGTCGTTTCTCGTGCTTGTCGTTTTGATATAGGCCGATTTGAGAGCGTCAGCTCTCGCGTCAGCCGAGCAAAGTCGAGACAAGTCGAGACACACTAAGGGCTGGTATGCAGCGAGTAAGAGGGCGAAAAAACAATAATTTAAGAGCGCGTGGCAAAAGTACTCATACGCGAAATTAAAAGCCTGCTGCGGTGGCCGGGAATCGAACCCGGATCAACTGCTTGGAACGCAACTATGCTGACCATTACACCACCACCGCACAAGCGAGCGCCGCGCGTCCGCGCTGTGTCGGCTTCCCGCCAGTCGGCAGCGGCCGAAGGTGATCGTACCTGGCAGGCGCATTTCGAGGCAGGCTAGGGGAGCACATCCAGACGCATTCGGACAGCGTATCCGCGCACATTTCGCATCCTTTGGCAAGAGTTGGGCGCCGGCAACGCAAGAGTACGCAGAGGACCGCGTTCTGGCGGCATTTTTAAGCAGAGCAGTGCAGTGCAGGATTCAGCGTCTGCAGCATCTTTTCCACAGAATGCTACGGCGCTTGACGGCAGTCCCACTTTCCCTTGAGACATCTGCTCGGCAAGCAGCGTCAAGTTACCGCTGGCCCGAGCATCGGTGGTTCAGTGGTAGAATGCTCGCCTGCCACGCGGGCGGCCCGGGTTCGATTCCCGGCCGATGCATCATTTTGCTTTTCCCGCGATAATGCTGCCGCGTGGCTTGAGCGCTTGAGATGCACGATCCACAAGAATGTGTAGCTGGATTTCCCTTGAGAAGGACCGAGAACGCAGCACTCGCGGGTCCCCACTAGGACGCTCGCATCATGTTCTACAGACTAGCGTCGGCCTGGCCTCACAAGTTGCTGGGTCCGGGTGCCTCCGAGGCACTGAACTTCAACGACAAGGAGTGCTGCCTATCGTTGCAACAGCTGCAGCAGCACCGCAATCAACTGGGCCGGCAGTGCACGTGTAGCAACAGAACACGTTATCCAGGAAGTACAGTGTCTCTACGTCTAATATTGGGTAAGGTGTTTACCCAGTTTCCAGGACAAGCGGTGCACCCGTGCCTCGGTAGCGCAGTAGGCAGCGCGTAAGTCTCATAATCTTAAGGTCGTGAGTTCGATCCTCACCCGGGGCATTTAATTTTCTGTGACATGGTGGTGCTGTTGCTAGGGCGCCAACGTATTTCTTGTTTGTTATCCACAGCGTTTCAACGCTTCAGCGGGAAAATGTTTACTTCCTGTTATTGCTACTTACAGCTTCCCTTTTCCTCTTCTCCCAGCAGAGCATGAAGCCAAAAGCATTGCTCTGCGACGTTTGAGGTGCGCGCCTTGCCAGTCAGTATGTGCACAGATGCTCGCAAAGAGAGGGGGGCGCCGACGCGGCACTCGACACGAAATGCGACAAGCGACCGTACGAACGGTCGAACGAAACGGCCACATCCGGTGTGGTCTAGTGGCTAGGATACCTGGCTTTCACCCAGGAGGCCCGGGTTCGATTCCCGGTACCGGAACGGAATTTTTTCCACACGAATCGTGACAAGTTTGAGCTGTCCGAGCGGCCGTTTCCCGTCCTGCTCGCAATATAGCTACTGTTTCGTGACCGTCAGCAGAATATAGACTAGGGAAGCAGACACACGACGACCATAGAAATGGTGTGCGGCTTCATGCCACCTGTTTCCAGCGTAGGGCTGAGCAACTGCATCTGCCGAGGCCCGTTAGCTCAGTTGGTTAGAGCGTCGTGCTAATAACGCGAAGGTCGTGGGTTCGATCCCCCCACGGGCCACTACTCTTTTCCTACTACGAAAAGGCGGCGCCGATTTCAGCTGGCGAGTGTGGTGACCAAAAGATCATCACCCTGCGTGGAAGTTGATAGAGGATCCGAACCCGACTCGTCGGGGAGCGCTACAGCATTCACTCGGCAATGGCCATAATATCTTGAATACACTGGTTCTCAACCGATAAAGAGAAAATGAAAGAAAATGTCCGATTGCCGATGCGTAACAACTTTGGCCCTTGTCAGTACTTGGGCGGGTGAGCGCATGGGAACACAGGGCGCTATTGGCACTTTTACTTCCTATTTTTGTTTCTCCTTTCTTTTCGGAGCTACAGCCCGATTCGGTCAGGGAGACGCCACCGTGAAATGAAGGGGGCGTGCTGTGTGTCCATCGCCTCGCCTCTCCTTACCTCTCTCAGTCGTTTCTCGTGCTTGTCGTTTTGATATAGGCCGATTTGAGAGCGTCAGCTCTCGCGTCAGCCGAGCAAAGTCGAGACAAGTCGAGACACACTAAGGGCTGGTATGCAGCGAGTAAGAGGGCGAAAAAACAATAATTTAAGAGCGCGTGGCAAAAGTACTCATACGCGAAATTAAAAGCCTGCTGCGGTGGCCGGGAATCGAACCCGGATCAACTGCTTGGAACGCAACTATGCTGACCATTACACCACCACCGCACAAGCGAGCGCCGCGCGTCCGCGCTGTGTCGGCTTCCCGCCAGTCGGCAGCGGCCGAAGGTGATCGTACCTGGCAGGCGCATTTCGAGGCAGGCTAGGGGAGCACATCCAGACGCATTCGGACAGCGTATCCGCGCACATTTCGCATCCTTTGGCAAGAGTTGGGCGCCGGCAACGCAAGAGTACGCAGAGGACCGCGTTCTGGCGGCATTTTTAAGCAGAGCAGTGCAGTGCAGGATTCAGCGTCTGCAGCATCTTTTCCACAGAATGCTACGGCGCTTGACGGCAGTCCCACTTTCCCTTGAGACATCTGCTCGGCAAGCAGCGTCAAGTTACCGCTGGCCCGAGCATCGGTGGTTCAGTGGTAGAATGCTCGCCTGCCACGCGGGCGGCCCGGGTTCGATTCCCGGCCGATGCATCATTTTGCTTTTCCCGCGATAATGCTGCCGCGTGGCTTGAGCGCTTGAGATGCACGATCCACAAGAATGTGTAGCTGGATTTCCCTTGAGAAGGACCGAGAACGCAGCACTCGCGGGTCCCCACTAGGACGCTCGCATCATGTTCTACAGACTAGCGTCGGCCTGGCCTCACAAGTTGCTGGGTCCGGGTGCCTCCGAGGCACTGAACTTCAACGACAAGGAGTGCTGCCTATCGTTGCAACAGCTGCAGCAGCACCGCAATCAACTGGGCCGGCAGTGCACGTGTAGCAACAGAACACGTTATCCAGGAAGTACAGTGTCTCTACGTCTAATATTGGGTAAGGTGTTTACCCAGTTTCCAGGACAAGCGGTGCACCCGTGCCTCGGTAGCGCAGTAGGCAGCGCGTAAGTCTCATAATCTTAAGGTCGTGAGTTCGATCCTCACCCGGGGCATTTAATTTTCTGTGACATGGTGGTGCTGTTGCTAGGGCGCCAACGTATTTCTTGTTTGTTATCCACAGCGTTTCAACGCTTCAGCGGGAAAATGTTTACTTCCTGTTATTGCTACTTACAGCTTCCCTTTTCCTCTTCTCCCAGCAGAGCATGAAGCCAAAAGCATTGCTCTGCGACGTTTGAGGTGCGCGCCTTGCCAGTCAGTATGTGCACAGATGCTCGCAAAGAGAGGGGGGCGCCGACGCGGCACTCGACACGAAATGCGACAAGCGACCGTACGAACGGTCGAACGAAACGGCCACATCCGGTGTGGTCTAGTGGCTAGGATACCTGGCTTTCACCCAGGAGGCCCGGGTTCGATTCCCGGTACCGGAACGGAATTTTTTCCACACGAATCGTGACAAGTTTGAGCTGTCCGAGCGGCCGTTTCCCGTCCTGCTCGCAATATAGCTACTGTTTCGTGACCGTCAGCAGAATATAGACTAGGGAAGCAGACACACGACGACCATAGAAATGGTGTGCGGCTTCATGCCACCTGTTTCCAGCGTAGGGCTGAGCAACTGCATCTGCCGAGGCCCGTTAGCTCAGTTGGTTAGAGCGTCGTGCTAATAACGCGAAGGTCGTGGGTTCGATCCCCCCACGGGCCACTACTCTTTTCCTACTACGAAAAGGCGGCGCCGATTTCAGCTGGCGAGTGTGGTGACCAAAAGATCATCACCCTGCGTGGAAGTTGATAGAGGATCCGAACCCGACTCGTCGGGGAGCGCTACAGCATTCACTCGGCAATGGCCATAATATCTTGAATACACTGGTTCTCAACCGATAAAGAGAAAATGAAAGAAAATGTCCGATTGCCGATGCGTAACAACTTTGGCCCTTGTCAGTACTTGGGCGGGTGAGCGCATGGGAACACAGGGCGCTATTGGCACTTTTACTTCCTATTTTTGTTTCTCCTTTCTTTTCGGAGCTACAGCCCGATTCGGTCAGGGAGACGCCACCGTGAAATGAAGGGGGCGTGCTGTGTGTCCATCGCCTCGCCTCTCCTTACCTCTCTCAGTCGTTTCTCGTGCTTGTCGTTTTGATATAGGCCGATTTGAGAGCGTCAGCTCTCGCGTCAGCCGAGCAAAGTCGAGACAAGTCGAGACACACTAAGGGCTGGTATGCAGCGAGTAAGAGGGCGAAAAAACAATAATTTAAGAGCGCGTGGCAAAAGTACTCATACGCGAAATTAAAAGCCTGCTGCGGTGGCCGGGAATCGAACCCGGATCAACTGCTTGGAACGCAACTATGCTGACCATTACACCACCACCGCACAAGCGAGCGCCGCGCGTCCGCGCTGTGTCGGCTTCCCGCCAGTCGGCAGCGGCCGAAGGTGATCGTACCTGGCAGGCGCATTTCGAGGCAGGCTAGGGGAGCACATCCAGACGCATTCGGACAGCGTATCCGCGCACATTTCGCATCCTTTGGCAAGAGTTGGGCGCCGGCAACGCAAGAGTACGCAGAGGACCGCGTTCTGGCGGCATTTTTAAGCAGAGCAGTGCAGTGCAGGATTCAGCGTCTGCAGCATCTTTTCCACAGAATGCTACGGCGCTTGACGGCAGTCCCACTTTCCCTTGAGACATCTGCTCGGCAAGCAGCGTCAAGTTACCGCTGGCCCGAGCATCGGTGGTTCAGTGGTAGAATGCTCGCCTGCCACGCGGGCGGCCCGGGTTCGATTCCCGGCCGATGCATCATTTTGCTTTTCCCGCGATAATGCTGCCGCGTGGCTTGAGCGCTTGAGATGCACGATCCACAAGAATGTGTAGCTGGATTTCCCTTGAGAAGGACCGAGAACGCAGCACTCGCGGGTCCCCACTAGGACGCTCGCATCATGTTCTACAGACTAGCGTCGGCCTGGCCTCACAAGTTGCTGGGTCCGGGTGCCTCCGAGGCACTGAACTTCAACGACAAGGAGTGCTGCCTATCGTTGCAACAGCTGCAGCAGCACCGCAATCAACTGGGCCGGCAGTGCACGTGTAGCAACAGAACACGTTATCCAGGAAGTACAGTGTCTCTACGTCTAATATTGGGTAAGGTGTTTACCCAGTTTCCAGGACAAGCGGTGCACCCGTGCCTCGGTAGCGCAGTAGGCAGCGCGTAAGTCTCATAATCTTAAGGTCGTGAGTTCGATCCTCACCCGGGGCATTTAATTTTCTGTGACATGGTGGTGCTGTTGCTAGGGCGCCAACGTATTTCTTGTTTGTTATCCACAGCGTTTCAACGCTTCAGCGGGAAAATGTTTACTTCCTGTTATTGCTACTTACAGCTTCCCTTTTCCTCTTCTCCCAGCAGAGCATGAAGCCAAAAGCATTGCTCTGCGACGTTTGAGGTGCGCGCCTTGCCAGTCAGTATGTGCACAGATGCTCGCAAAGAGAGGGGGGCGCCGACGCGGCACTCGACACGAAATGCGACAAGCGACCGTACGAACGGTCGAACGAAACGGCCACATCCGGTGTGGTCTAGTGGCTAGGATACCTGGCTTTCACCCAGGAGGCCCGGGTTCGATTCCCGGTACCGGAACGGAATTTTTTCCACACGAATCGTGACAAGTTTGAGCTGTCCGAGCGGCCGTTTCCCGTCCTGCTCGCAATATAGCTACTGTTTCGTGACCGTCAGCAGAATATAGACTAGGGAAGCAGACACACGACGACCATAGAAATGGTGTGCGGCTTCATGCCACCTGTTTCCAGCGTAGGGCTGAGCAACTGCATCTGCCGAGGCCCGTTAGCTCAGTTGGTTAGAGCGTCGTGCTAATAACGCGAAGGTCGTGGGTTCGATCCCCCCACGGGCCACTACTCTTTTCCTACTACGAAAAGGCGGCGCCGATTTCAGCTGGCGAGTGTGGTGACCAAAAGATCATCACCCTGCGTGGAAGTTGATAGAGGATCCGAACCCGACTCGTCGGGGAGCGCTACAGCATTCACTCGGCAATGGCCATAATATCTTGAATACACTGGTTCTCAACCGATAAAGAGAAAATGAAAGAAAATGTCCGATTGCCGATGCGTAACAACTTTGGCCCTTGTCAGTACTTGGGCGGGTGAGCGCATGGGAACACAGGGCGCTATTGGCACTTTTACTTCCTATTTTTGTTTCTCCTTTCTTTTCGGAGCTACAGCCCGATTCGGTCAGGGAGACGCCACCGTGAAATGAAGGGGGCGTGCTGTGTGTCCATCGCCTCGCCTCTCCTTACCTCTCTCAGTCGTTTCTCGTGCTTGTCGTTTTGATATAGGCCGATTTGAGAGCGTCAGCTCTCGCGTCAGCCGAGCAAAGTCGAGACAAGTCGAGACACACTAAGGGCTGGTATGCAGCGAGTAAGAGGGCGAAAAAACAATAATTTAAGAGCGCGTGGCAAAAGTACTCATACGCGAAATTAAAAGCCTGCTGCGGTGGCCGGGAATCGAACCCGGATCAACTGCTTGGAACGCAACTATGCTGACCATTACACCACCACCGCACAAGCGAGCGCCGCGCGTCCGCGCTGTGTCGGCTTCCCGCCAGTCGGCAGCGGCCGAAGGTGATCGTACCTGGCAGGCGCATTTCGAGGCAGGCTAGGGGAGCACATCCAGACGCATTCGGACAGCGTATCCGCGCACATTTCGCATCCTTTGGCAAGAGTTGGGCGCCGGCAACGCAAGAGTACGCAGAGGACCGCGTTCTGGCGGCATTTTTAAGCAGAGCAGTGCAGTGCAGGATTCAGCGTCTGCAGCATCTTTTCCACAGAATGCTACGGCGCTTGACGGCAGTCCCACTTTCCCTTGAGACATCTGCTCGGCAAGCAGCGTCAAGTTACCGCTGGCCCGAGCATCGGTGGTTCAGTGGTAGAATGCTCGCCTGCCACGCGGGCGGCCCGGGTTCGATTCCCGGCCGATGCATCATTTTGCTTTTCCCGCGATAATGCTGCCGCGTGGCTTGAGCGCTTGAGATGCACGATCCACAAGAATGTGTAGCTGGATTTCCCTTGAGAAGGACCGAGAACGCAGCACTCGCGGGTCCCCACTAGGACGCTCGCATCATGTTCTACAGACTAGCGTCGGCCTGGCCTCACAAGTTGCTGGGTCCGGGTGCCTCCGAGGCACTGAACTTCAACGACAAGGAGTGCTGCCTATCGTTGCAACAGCTGCAGCAGCACCGCAATCAACTGGGCCGGCAGTGCACGTGTAGCAACAGAACACGTTATCCAGGAAGTACAGTGTCTCTACGTCTAATATTGGGTAAGGTGTTTACCCAGTTTCCAGGACAAGCGGTGCACCCGTGCCTCGGTAGCGCAGTAGGCAGCGCGTAAGTCTCATAATCTTAAGGTCGTGAGTTCGATCCTCACCCGGGGCATTTAATTTTCTGTGACATGGTGGTGCTGTTGCTAGGGCGCCAACGTATTTCTTGTTTGTTATCCACAGCGTTTCAACGCTTCAGCGGGAAAATGTTTACTTCCTGTTATTGCTACTTACAGCTTCCCTTTTCCTCTTCTCCCAGCAGAGCATGAAGCCAAAAGCATTGCTCTGCGACGTTTGAGGTGCGCGCCTTGCCAGTCAGTATGTGCACAGATGCTCGCAAAGAGAGGGGGGCGCCGACGCGGCACTCGACACGAAATGCGACAAGCGACCGTACGAACGGTCGAACGAAACGGCCACATCCGGTGTGGTCTAGTGGCTAGGATACCTGGCTTTCACCCAGGAGGCCCGGGTTCGATTCCCGGTACCGGAACGGAATTTTTTCCACACGAATCGTGACAAGTTTGAGCTGTCCGAGCGGCCGTTTCCCGTCCTGCTCGCAATATAGCTACTGTTTCGTGACCGTCAGCAGAATATAGACTAGGGAAGCAGACACACGACGACCATAGAAATGGTGTGCGGCTTCATGCCACCTGTTTCCAGCGTAGGGCTGAGCAACTGCATCTGCCGAGGCCCGTTAGCTCAGTTGGTTAGAGCGTCGTGCTAATAACGCGAAGGTCGTGGGTTCGATCCCCCCACGGGCCACTACTCTTTTCCTACTACGAAAAGGCGGCGCCGATTTCAGCTGGCGAGTGTGGTGACCAAAAGATCATCACCCTGCGTGGAAGTTGATAGAGGATCCGAACCCGACTCGTCGGGGAGCGCTACAGCATTCACTCGGCAATGGCCATAATATCTTGAATACACTGGTTCTCAACCGATAAAGAGAAAATGAAAGAAAATGTCCGATTGCCGATGCGTAACAACTTTGGCCCTTGTCAGTACTTGGGCGGGTGAGCGCATGGGAACACAGGGCGCTATTGGCACTTTTACTTCCTATTTTTGTTTCTCCTTTCTTTTCGGAGCTACAGCCCGATTCGGTCAGGGAGACGCCACCGTGAAATGAAGGGGGCGTGCTGTGTGTCCATCGCCTCGCCTCTCCTTACCTCTCTCAGTCGTTTCTCGTGCTTGTCGTTTTGATATAGGCCGATTTGAGAGCGTCAGCTCTCGCGTCAGCCGAGCAAAGTCGAGACAAGTCGAGACACACTAAGGGCTGGTATGCAGCGAGTAAGAGGGCGAAAAAACAATAATTTAAGAGCGCGTGGCAAAAGTACTCATACGCGAAATTAAAAGCCTGCTGCGGTGGCCGGGAATCGAACCCGGATCAACTGCTTGGAACGCAACTATGCTGACCATTACACCACCACCGCACAAGCGAGCGCCGCGCGTCCGCGCTGTGTCGGCTTCCCGCCAGTCGGCAGCGGCCGAAGGTGATCGTACCTGGCAGGCGCATTTCGAGGCAGGCTAGGGGAGCACATCCAGACGCATTCGGACAGCGTATCCGCGCACATTTCGCATCCTTTGGCAAGAGTTGGGCGCCGGCAACGCAAGAGTACGCAGAGGACCGCGTTCTGGCGGCATTTTTAAGCAGAGCAGTGCAGTGCAGGATTCAGCGTCTGCAGCATCTTTTCCACAGAATGCTACGGCGCTTGACGGCAGTCCCACTTTCCCTTGAGACATCTGCTCGGCAAGCAGCGTCAAGTTACCGCTGGCCCGAGCATCGGTGGTTCAGTGGTAGAATGCTCGCCTGCCACGCGGGCGGCCCGGGTTCGATTCCCGGCCGATGCATCATTTTGCTTTTCCCGCGATAATGCTGCCGCGTGGCTTGAGCGCTTGAGATGCACGATCCACAAGAATGTGTAGCTGGATTTCCCTTGAGAAGGACCGAGAACGCAGCACTCGCGGGTCCCCACTAGGACGCTCGCATCATGTTCTACAGACTAGCGTCGGCCTGGCCTCACAAGTTGCTGGGTCCGGGTGCCTCCGAGGCACTGAACTTCAACGACAAGGAGTGCTGCCTATCGTTGCAACAGCTGCAGCAGCACCGCAATCAACTGGGCCGGCAGTGCACGTGTAGCAACAGAACACGTTATCCAGGAAGTACAGTGTCTCTACGTCTAATATTGGGTAAGGTGTTTACCCAGTTTCCAGGACAAGCGGTGCACCCGTGCCTCGGTAGCGCAGTAGGCAGCGCGTAAGTCTCATAATCTTAAGGTCGTGAGTTCGATCCTCACCCGGGGCATTTAATTTTCTGTGACATGGTGGTGCTGTTGCTAGGGCGCCAACGTATTTCTTGTTTGTTATCCACAGCGTTTCAACGCTTCAGCGGGAAAATGTTTACTTCCTGTTATTGCTACTTACAGCTTCCCTTTTCCTCTTCTCCCAGCAGAGCATGAAGCCAAAAGCATTGCTCTGCGACGTTTGAGGTGCGCGCCTTGCCAGTCAGTATGTGCACAGATGCTCGCAAAGAGAGGGGGGCGCCGACGCGGCACTCGACACGAAATGCGACAAGCGACCGTACGAACGGTCGAACGAAACGGCCACATCCGGTGTGGTCTAGTGGCTAGGATACCTGGCTTTCACCCAGGAGGCCCGGGTTCGATTCCCGGTACCGGAACGGAATTTTTTCCACACGAATCGTGACAAGTTTGAGCTGTCCGAGCGGCCGTTTCCCGTCCTGCTCGCAATATAGCTACTGTTTCGTGACCGTCAGCAGAATATAGACTAGGGAAGCAGACACACGACGACCATAGAAATGGTGTGCGGCTTCATGCCACCTGTTTCCAGCGTAGGGCTGAGCAACTGCATCTGCCGAGGCCCGTTAGCTCAGTTGGTTAGAGCGTCGTGCTAATAACGCGAAGGTCGTGGGTTCGATCCCCCCACGGGCCACTACTCTTTTCCTACTACGAAAAGGCGGCGCCGATTTCAGCTGGCGAGTGTGGTGACCAAAAGATCATCACCCTGCGTGGAAGTTGATAGAGGATCCGAACCCGACTCGTCGGGGAGCGCTACAGCATTCACTCGGCAATGGCCATAATATCTTGAATACACTGGTTCTCAACCGATAAAGAGAAAATGAAAGAAAATGTCCGATTGCCGATGCGTAACAACTTTGGCCCTTGTCAGTACTTGGGCGGGTGAGCGCATGGGAACACAGGGCGCTATTGGCACTTTTACTTCCTATTTTTGTTTCTCCTTTCTTTTCGGAGCTACAGCCCGATTCGGTCAGGGAGACGCCACCGTGAAATGAAGGGGGCGTGCTGTGTGTCCATCGCCTCGCCTCTCCTTACCTCTCTCAGTCGTTTCTCGTGCTTGTCGTTTTGATATAGGCCGATTTGAGAGCGTCAGCTCTCGCGTCAGCCGAGCAAAGTCGAGACAAGTCGAGACACACTAAGGGCTGGTATGCAGCGAGTAAGAGGGCGAAAAAACAATAATTTAAGAGCGCGTGGCAAAAGTACTCATACGCGAAATTAAAAGCCTGCTGCGGTGGCCGGGAATCGAACCCGGATCAACTGCTTGGAACGCAACTATGCTGACCATTACACCACCACCACCGCACAAGCGAGCGCCGCGCGTCCGCGCTGTGTCGGCTTCCCGCCAGTCGGCAGCGGCCGAAGGTGATCGTACCTGGCAGGCGCATTTCGAGGCAGGCTAGGGGAGCACATCCAGACGCATTCGGACAGCGTATCCGCGCACATTTCGCATCCTTTGGCAAGAGTTGGGCGCCGGCAACGCAAGAGTACGCAGAGGACCGCGTTCTGGCGGCATTTTTAAGCAGAGCAGTGCAGTGCAGGATTCAGCGTCTGCAGCATCTTTTCCACAGAATGCTACGGCGCTTGACGGCAGTCCCACTTTCCCTTGAGACATCTGCTCGGCAAGCAGCGTCAAGTTACCGCTGGCCCGAGCATCGGTGGTTCAGTGGTAGAATGCTCGCCTGCCACGCGGGCGGCCCGGGTTCGATTCCCGGCCGATGCATCATTTTGCTTTTCCCGCGATAATGCTGCCGCGTGGCTTGAGCGCTTGAGATGCACGATCCACAAGAATGTGTAGCTGGATTTCCCTTGAGAAGGACCGAGAACGCAGCACTCGCGGGTCCCCACTAGGACGCTCGCATCATGTTCTACAGACTAGCGTCGGCCTGGCCTCACAAGTTGCTGGGTCCGGGTGCCTCCGAGGCACTGAACTTCAACGACAAGGAGTGCTGCCTATCGTTGCAACAGCTGCAGCAGCACCGCAATCAACTGGGCCGGCAGTGCACGTGTAGCAACAGAACACGTTATCCAGGAAGTACAGTGTCTCTACGTCTAATATTGGGTAAGGTGTTTACCCAGTTTCCAGGACAAGCGGTGCACCCGTGCCTCGGTAGCGCAGTAGGCAGCGCGTAAGTCTCATAATCTTAAGGTCGTGAGTTCGATCCTCACCCGGGGCATTTAATTTTCTGTGACATGGTGGTGCTGTTGCTAGGGCGCCAACGTATTTCTTGTTTGTTATCCACAGCGTTTCAACGCTTCAGCGGGAAAATGTTTACTTCCTGTTATTGCTACTTACAGCTTCCCTTTTCCTCTTCTCCCAGCAGAGCATGAAGCCAAAAGCATTGCTCTGCGACGTTTGAGGTGCGCGCCTTGCCAGTCAGTATGTGCACAGATGCTCGCAAAGAGAGGGGGGCGCCGACGCGGCACTCGACACGAAATGCGACAAGCGACCGTACGAACGGTCGAACGAAACGGCCACATCCGGTGTGGTCTAGTGGCTAGGATACCTGGCTTTCACCCAGGAGGCCCGGGTTCGATTCCCGGTACCGGAACGGAATTTTTTCCACACGAATCGTGACAAGTTTGAGCTGTCCGAGCGGCCGTTTCCCGTCCTGCTCGCAATATAGCTACTGTTTCGTGACCGTCAGCAGAATATAGACTAGGGAAGCAGACACACGACGACCATAGAAATGGTGTGCGGCTTCATGCCACCTGTTTCCAGCGTAGGGCTGAGCAACTGCATCTGCCGAGGCCCGTTAGCTCAGTTGGTTAGAGCGTCGTGCTAATAACGCGAAGGTCGTGGGTTCGATCCCCCCACGGGCCACTACTCTTTTCCTACTACGAAAAGGCGGCGCCGATTTCAGCTGGCGAGTGTGGTGACCAAAAGATCATCACCCTGCGTGGAAGTTGATAGAGGATCCGAACCCGACTCGTCGGGGAGCGCTACAGCTTCACTCGGCAATGGCCATAATATCTTGAATACACTGGTTCTCAACCGATAAAGAGAAAATGAAAGAAAATGTCCGATTGCCGATGCGTAACAACTTTGGCCCTTGTCAGTACTTGGGCGGGTGAGCGCATGGGAACACAGGGCGCTATTGGCACTTTTACTTCCTATTTTTGTTTCTCCTTTCTTTTCGGAGCTACAGCCCGATTCGGTCAGGGAGACGCCACCGTGAAATGAAGGGGGCGTGCTGTGTGTCCATCGCCTCGCCTCTCCTTACCTCTCTCAGTCGTTTCTCGTGCTTGTCGTTTTGATATAGGCCGATTTGAGAGCGTCAGCTCTCGCGTCAGCCGAGCAAAGTCGAGACAAGTCGAGACACACTAAGGGCTGGTATGCAGCGAGTAAGAGGGCGAAAAAACAATAATTTAAGAGCGCGTGGCAAAAGTACTCATACGCGAAATTAAAAGCCTGCTGCGGTGGCCGGGAATCGAACCCGGATCAACTGCTTGGAACGCAACTATGCTGACCATTACACCACCACCGCACAAGCGAGCGCCGCGCGTCCGCGCTGTGTCGGCTTCCCGCCAGTCGGCAGCGGCCGAAGGTGATCGTACCTGGCAGGCGCATTTCGAGGCAGGCTAGGGGAGCACATCCAGACGCATTCGGACAGCGTATCCGCGCACATTTCGCATCCTTTGGCAAGAGTTGGGCGCCGGCAACGCAAGAGTACGCAGAGGACCGCGTTCTGGCGGCATTTTTAAGCAGAGCAGTGCAGTGCAGGATTCAGCGTCTGCAGCATCTTTTCCACAGAATGCTACGGCGCTTGACGGCAGTCCCACTTTCCCTTGAGACATCTGCTCGGCAAGCAGCGTCAAGTTACCGCTGGCCCGAGCATCGGTGGTTCAGTGGTAGAATGCTCGCCTGCCACGCGGGCGGCCCGGGTTCGATTCCCGGCCGATGCATCATTTTGCTTTTCCCGCGATAATGCTGCCGCGTGGCTTGAGCGCTTGAGATGCACGATCCACAAGAATGTGTAGCTGGATTTCCCTTGAGAAGGACCGAGAACGCAGCACTCGCGGGTCCCCACTAGGACGCTCGCATCATGTTCTACAGACTAGCGTCGGCCTGGCCTCACAAGTTGCTGGGTCCGGGTGCCTCCGAGGCACTGAACTTCAACGACAAGGAGTGCTGCCTATCGTTGCAACAGCTGCAGCAGCACCGCAATCAACTGGGCCGGCAGTGCACGTGTAGCAACAGAACACGTTATCCAGGAAGTACAGTGTCTCTACGTCTAATATTGGGTAAGGTGTTTACCCAGTTTCCAGGACAAGCGGTGCACCCGTGCCTCGGTAGCGCAGTAGGCAGCGCGTAAGTCTCATAATCTTAAGGTCGTGAGTTCGATCCTCACCCGGGGCATTTAATTTTCTGTGACATGGTGGTGCTGTTGCTAGGGCGCCAACGTATTTCTTGTTTGTTATCCACAGCGTTTCAACGCTTCAGCGGGAAAATGTTTACTTCCTGTTATTGCTACTTACAGCTTCCCTTTTCCTCTTCTCCCAGCAGAGCATGAAGCCAAAAGCATTGCTCTGCGACGTTTGAGGTGCGCGCCTTGCCAGTCAGTATGTGCACAGATGCTCGCAAAGAGAGGGGGGCGCCGACGCGGCACTCGACACGAAATGCGACAAGCGACCGTACGAACGGTCGAACGAAACGGCCACATCCGGTGTGGTCTAGTGGCTAGGATACCTGGCTTTCACCCAGGAGGCCCGGGTTCGATTCCCGGTACCGGAACGGAATTTTTTCCACACGAATCGTGACAAGTTTGAGCTGTCCGAGCGGCCGTTTCCCGTCCTGCTCGCAATATAGCTACTGTTTCGTGACCGTCAGCAGAATATAGACTAGGGAAGCAGACACACGACGACCATAGAAATGGTGTGCGGCTTCATGCCACCTGTTTCCAGCGTAGGGCTGAGCAACTGCATCTGCCGAGGCCCGTTAGCTCAGTTGGTTAGAGCGTCGTGCTAATAACGCGAAGGTCGTGGGTTCGATCCCCCCACGGGCCACTACTCTTTTCCTACTACGAAAAGGCGGCGCCGATTTCAGCTGGCGAGTGTGGTGACCAAAAGATCATCACCCTGCGTGGAAGTTGATAGAGGATCCGAACCCGACTCGTCGGGGAGCGCTACAGCATTCACTCGGCAATGGCCATAATATCTTGAATACACTGGTTCTCAACCGATAAAGAGAAAATGAAAGAAAATGTCCGATTGCCGATGCGTAACAACTTTGGCCCTTGTCAGTACTTGGGCGGGTGAGCGCATGGGAACACAGGGCGCTATTGGCACTTTTACTTCCTATTTTTGTTTCTCCTTTCTTTTCGGAGCTACAGCCCGATTCGGTCAGGGAGACGCCACCGTGAAATGAAGGGGGCGTGCTGTGTGTCCATCGCCTCGCCTCTCCTTACCTCTCTCAGTCGTTTCTCGTGCTTGTCGTTTTGATATAGGCCGATTTGAGAGCGTCAGCTCTCGCGTCAGCCGAGCAAAGTCGAGACAAGTCGAGACACACTAAGGGCTGGTATGCAGCGAGTAAGAGGGCGAAAAAACAATAATTTAAGAGCGCGTGGCAAAAGTACTCATACGCGAAATTAAAAGCCTGCTGCGGTGGCCGGGAATCGAACCCGGATCAACTGCTTGGAACGCAACTATGCTGACCATTACACCACCACCGCACAAGCGAGCGCCGCGCGTCCGCGCTGTGTCGGCTTCCCGCCAGTCGGCAGCGGCCGAAGGTGATCGTACCTGGCAGGCGCATTTCGAGGCAGGCTAGGGGAGCACATCCAGACGCATTCGGACAGCGTATCCGCGCACATTTCGCATCCTTTGGCAAGAGTTGGGCGCCGGCAACGCAAGAGTACGCAGAGGACCGCGTTCTGGCGGCATTTTTAAGCAGAGCAGTGCAGTGCAGGATTCAGCGTCTGCAGCATCTTTTCCACAGAATGCTACGGCGCTTGACGGCAGTCCCACTTTCCCTTGAGACATCTGCTCGGCAAGCAGCGTCAAGTTACCGCTGGCCCGAGCATCGGTGGTTCAGTGGTAGAATGCTCGCCTGCCACGCGGGCGGCCCGGGTTCGATTCCCGGCCGATGCATCATTTTGCTTTTCCCGCGATAATGCTGCCGCGTGGCTTGAGCGCTTGAGATGCACGATCCACAAGAATGTGTAGCTGGATTTCCCTTGAGAAGGACCGAGAACGCAGCACTCGCGGGTCCCCACTAGGACGCTCGCATCATGTTCTACAGACTAGCGTCGGCCTGGCCTCACAAGTTGCTGGGTCCGGGTGCCTCCGAGGCACTGAACTTCAACGACAAGGAGTGCTGCCTATCGTTGCAACAGCTGCAGCAGCACCGCAATCAACTGGGCCGGCAGTGCACGTGTAGCAACAGAACACGTTATCCAGGAAGTACAGTGTCTCTACGTCTAATATTGGGTAAGGTGTTTACCCAGTTTCCAGGACAAGCGGTGCACCCGTGCCTCGGTAGCGCAGTAGGCAGCGCGTAAGTCTCATAATCTTAAGGTCGTGAGTTCGATCCTCACCCGGGGCATTTAATTTTCTGTGACATGGTGGTGCTGTTGCTAGGGCGCCAACGTATTTCTTGTTTGTTATCCACAGCGTTTCAACGCTTCAGCGGGAAAATGTTTACTTCCTGTTATTGCTACTTACAGCTTCCCTTTTCCTCTTCTCCCAGCAGAGCATGAAGCCAAAAGCATTGCTCTGCGACGTTTGAGGTGCGCGCCTTGCCAGTCAGTATGTGCACAGATGCTCGCAAAGAGAGGGGGGCGCCGACGCGGCACTCGACACGAAATGCGACAAGCGACCGTACGAACGGTCGAACGAAACGGCCACATCCGGTGTGGTCTAGTGGCTAGGATACCTGGCTTTCACCCAGGAGGCCCGGGTTCGATTCCCGGTACCGGAACGGAATTTTTTCCACACGAATCGTGACAAGTTTGAGCTGTCCGAGCGGCCGTTTCCCGTCCTGCTCGCAATATAGCTACTGTTTCGTGACCGTCAGCAGAATATAGACTAGGGAAGCAGACACACGACGACCATAGAAATGGTGTGCGGCTTCATGCCACCTGTTTCCAGCGTAGGGCTGAGCAACTGCATCTGCCGAGGCCCGTTAGCTCAGTTGGTTAGAGCGTCGTGCTAATAACGCGAAGGTCGTGGGTTCGATCCCCCCACGGGCCACTACTCTTTTCCTACTACGAAAAGGCGGCGCCGATTTCAGCTGGCGAGTGTGGTGACCAAAAGATCATCACCCTGCGTGGAAGTTGATAGAGGATCCGAACCCGACTCGTCGGGGAGCGCTACAGCATTCACTCGGCAATGGCCATAATATCTTGAATACACTGGTTCTCAACCGATAAAGAGAAAATGAAAGAAAATGTCCGATTGCCGATGCGTAACAACTTTGGCCCTTGTCAGTACTTGGGCGGGTGAGCGCATGGGAACACAGGGCGCTATTGGCACTTTTACTTCCTATTTTTGTTTCTCCTTTCTTTTCGGAGCTACAGCCCGATTCGGTCAGGGAGACGCCACCGTGAAATGAAGGGGGCGTGCTGTGTGTCCATCGCCTCGCCTCTCCTTACCTCTCTCAGTCGTTTCTCGTGCTTGTCGTTTTGATATAGGCCGATTTGAGAGCGTCAGCTCTCGCGTCAGCCGAGCAAAGTCGAGACAAGTCGAGACACACTAAGGGCTGGTATGCAGCGAGTAAGAGGGCGAAAAAACAATAATTTAAGAGCGCGTGGCAAAAGTACTCATACGCGAAATTAAAAGCCTGCTGCGGTGGCCGGGAATCGAACCCGGATCAACTGCTTGGAACGCAACTATGCTGACCATTACACCACCACCGCACAAGCGAGCGCCGCGCGTCCGCGCTGTGTCGGCTTCCCGCCAGTCGGCAGCGGCCGAAGGTGATCGTACCTGGCAGGCGCATTTCGAGGCAGGCTAGGGGAGCACATCCAGACGCATTCGGACAGCGTATCCGCGCACATTTCGCATCCTTTGGCAAGAGTTGGGCGCCGGCAACGCAAGAGTACGCAGAGGACCGCGTTCTGGCGGCATTTTTAAGCAGAGCAGTGCAGTGCAGGATTCAGCGTCTGCAGCATCTTTTCCACAGAATGCTACGGCGCTTGACGGCAGTCCCACTTTCCCTTGAGACATCTGCTCGGCAAGCAGCGTCAAGTTACCGCTGGCCCGAGCATCGGTGGTTCAGTGGTAGAATGCTCGCCTGCCACGCGGGCGGCCCGGGTTCGATTCCCGGCCGATGCATCATTTTGCTTTTCCCGCGATAATGCTGCCGCGTGGCTTGAGCGCTTGAGATGCACGATCCACAAGAATGTGTAGCTGGATTTCCCTTGAGAAGGACCGAGAACGCAGCACTCGCGGGTCCCCACTAGGACGCTCGCATCATGTTCTACAGACTAGCGTCGGCCTGGCCTCACAAGTTGCTGGGTCCGGGTGCCTCCGAGGCACTGAACTTCAACGACAAGGAGTGCTGCCTATCGTTGCAACAGCTGCAGCAGCACCGCAATCAACTGGGCCGGCAGTGCACGTGTAGCAACAGAACACGTTATCCAGGAAGTACAGTGTCTCTACGTCTAATATTGGGTAAGGTGTTTACCCAGTTTCCAGGACAAGCGGTGCACCCGTGCCTCGGTAGCGCAGTAGGCAGCGCGTAAGTCTCATAATCTTAAGGTCGTGAGTTCGATCCTCACCCGGGGCATTTAATTTTCTGTGACATGGTGGTGCTGTTGCTAGGGCGCCAACGTATTTCTTGTTTGTTATCCACAGCGTTTCAACGCTTCAGCGGGAAAATGTTTACTTCCTGTTATTGCTACTTACAGCTTCCCTTTTCCTCTTCTCCCAGCAGAGCATGAAGCCAAAAGCATTGCTCTGCGACGTTTGAGGTGCGCGCCTTGCCAGTCAGTATGTGCACAGATGCTCGCAAAGAGAGGGGGGCGCCGACGCGGCACTCGACACGAAATGCGACAAGCGACCGTACGAACGGTCGAACGAAACGGCCACATCCGGTGTGGTCTAGTGGCTAGGATACCTGGCTTTCACCCAGGAGGCCCGGGTTCGATTCCCGGTACCGGAACGGAATTTTTTCCACACGAATCGTGACAAGTTTGAGCTGTCCGAGCGGCCGTTTCCCGTCCTGCTCGCAATATAGCTACTGTTTCGTGACCGTCAGCAGAATATAGACTAGGGAAGCAGACACACGACGACCATAGAAATGGTGTGCGGCTTCATGCCACCTGTTTCCAGCGTAGGGCTGAGCAACTGCATCTGCCGAGGCCCGTTAGCTCAGTTGGTTAGAGCGTCGTGCTAATAACGCGAAGGTCGTGGGTTCGATCCCCCCACGGGCCACTACTCTTTTCCTACTACGAAAAGGCGGCGCCGATTTCAGCTGGCGAGTGTGGTGACCAAAAGATCATCACCCTGCGTGGAAGTTGATAGAGGATCCGAACCCGACTCGTCGGGGAGCGCTACAGCATTCACTCGGCAATGGCCATAATATCTTGAATACACTGGTTCTCAACCGATAAAGAGAAAATGAAAGAAAATGTCCGATTGCCGATGCGTAACAACTTTGGCCCTTGTCAGTACTTGGGCGGGTGAGCGCATGGGAACACAGGGCGCTATTGGCACTTTTACTTCCTATTTTTGTTTCTCCTTTCTTTTCGGAGCTACAGCCCGATTCGGTCAGGGAGACGCCACCGTGAAATGAAGGGGGCGTGCTGTGTGTCCATCGCCTCGCCTCTCCTTACCTCTCTCAGTCGTTTCTCGTGCTTGTCGTTTTGATATAGGCCGATTTGAGAGCGTCAGCTCTCGCGTCAGCCGAGCAAAGTCGAGACAAGTCGAGACACACTAAGGGCTGGTATGCAGCGAGTAAGAGGGCGAAAAAACAATAATTTAAGAGCGCGTGGCAAAAGTACTCATACGCGAAATTAAAAGCCTGCTGCGGTGGCCGGGAATCGAACCCGGATCAACTGCTTGGAACGCAACTATGCTGACCATTACACCACCACCGCACAAGCGAGCGCCGCGCGTCCGCGCTGTGTCGGCTTCCCGCCAGTCGGCAGCGGCCGAAGGTGATCGTACCTGGCAGGCGCATTTCGAGGCAGGCTAGGGGAGCACATCCAGACGCATTCGGACAGCGTATCCGCGCACATTTCGCATCCTTTGGCAAGAGTTGGGCGCCGGCAACGCAAGAGTACGCAGAGGACCGCGTTCTGGCGGCATTTTTAAGCAGAGCAGTGCAGTGCAGGATTCAGCGTCTGCAGCATCTTTTCCACAGAATGCTACGGCGCTTGACGGCAGTCCCACTTTCCCTTGAGACATCTGCTCGGCAAGCAGCGTCAAGTTACCGCTGGCCCGAGCATCGGTGGTTCAGTGGTAGAATGCTCGCCTGCCACGCGGGCGGCCCGGGTTCGATTCCCGGCCGATGCATCATTTTGCTTTTCCCGCGATAATGCTGCCGCGTGGCTTGAGCGCTTGAGATGCACGATCCACAAGAATGTGTAGCTGGATTTCCCTTGAGAAGGACCGAGAACGCAGCACTCGCGGGTCCCCACTAGGACGCTCGCATCATGTTCTACAGACTAGCGTCGGCCTGGCCTCACAAGTTGCTGGGTCCGGGTGCCTCCGAGGCACTGAACTTCAACGACAAGGAGTGCTGCCTATCGTTGCAACAGCTGCAGCAGCACCGCAATCAACTGGGCCGGCAGTGCACGTGTAGCAACAGAACACGTTATCCAGGAAGTACAGTGTCTCTACGTCTAATATTGGGTAAGGTGTTTACCCAGTTTCCAGGACAAGCGGTGCACCCGTGCCTCGGTAGCGCAGTAGGCAGCGCGTAAGTCTCATAATCTTAAGGTCGTGAGTTCGATCCTCACCCGGGGCATTTAATTTTCTGTGACATGGTGGTGCTGTTGCTAGGGCGCCAACGTATTTCTTGTTTGTTATCCACAGCGTTTCAACGCTTCAGCGGGAAAATGTTTACTTCCTGTTATTGCTACTTACAGCTTCCCTTTTCCTCTTCTCCCAGCAGAGCATGAAGCCAAAAGCATTGCTCTGCGACGTTTGAGGTGCGCGCCTTGCCAGTCAGTATGTGCACAGATGCTCGCAAAGAGAGGGGGGCGCCGACGCGGCACTCGACACGAAATGCGACAAGCGACCGTACGAACGGTCGAACGAAACGGCCACATCCGGTGTGGTCTAGTGGCTAGGATACCTGGCTTTCACCCAGGAGGCCCGGGTTCGATTCCCGGTACCGGAACGGAATTTTTTCCACACGAATCGTGACAAGTTTGAGCTGTCCGAGCGGCCGTTTCCCGTCCTGCTCGCAATATAGCTACTGTTTCGTGACCGTCAGCAGAATATAGACTAGGGAAGCAGACACACGACGACCATAGAAATGGTGTGCGGCTTCATGCCACCTGTTTCCAGCGTAGGGCTGAGCAACTGCATCTGCCGAGGCCCGTTAGCTCAGTTGGTTAGAGCGTCGTGCTAATAACGCGAAGGTCGTGGGTTCGATCCCCCCACGGGCCACTACTCTTTTCCTACTACGAAAAGGCGGCGCCGATTTCAGCTGGCGAGTGTGGTGACCAAAAGATCATCACCCTGCGTGGAAGTTGATAGAGGATCCGAACCCGACTCGTCGGGGAGCGCTACAGCATTCACTCGGCAATGGCCATAATATCTTGAATACACTGGTTCTCAACCGATAAAGAGAAAATGAAAGAAAATGTCCGATTGCCGATGCGTAACAACTTTGGCCCTTGTCAGTACTTGGGCGGGTGAGCGCATGGGAACACAGGGCGCTATTGGCACTTTTACTTCCTATTTTTGTTTCTCCTTTCTTTTCGGAGCTACAGCCCGATTCGGTCAGGGAGACGCCACCGTGAAATGAAGGGGGCGTGCTGTGTGTCCATCGCCTCGCCTCTCCTTACCTCTCTCAGTCGTTTCTCGTGCTTGTCGTTTTGATATAGGCCGATTTGAGAGCGTCAGCTCTCGCGTCAGCCGAGCAAAGTCGAGACAAGTCGAGACACACTAAGGGCTGGTATGCAGCGAGTAAGAGGGCGAAAAAACAATAATTTAAGAGCGCGTGGCAAAAGTACTCATACGCGAAATTAAAAGCCTGCTGCGGTGGCCGGGAATCGAACCCGGATCAACTGCTTGGAACGCAACTATGCTGACCATTACACCACCACCGCACAAGCGAGCGCCGCGCGTCCGCGCTGTGTCGGCTTCCCGCCAGTCGGCAGCGGCCGAAGGTGATCGTACCTGGCAGGCGCATTTCGAGGCAGGCTAGGGGAGCACATCCAGACGCATTCGGACAGCGTATCCGCGCACATTTCGCATCCTTTGGCAAGAGTTGGGCGCCGGCAACGCAAGAGTACGCAGAGGACCGCGTTCTGGCGGCATTTTTAAGCAGAGCAGTGCAGTGCAGGATTCAGCGTCTGCAGCATCTTTTCCACAGAATGCTACGGCGCTTGACGGCAGTCCCACTTTCCCTTGAGACATCTGCTCGGCAAGCAGCGTCAAGTTACCGCTGGCCCGAGCATCGGTGGTTCAGTGGTAGAATGCTCGCCTGCCACGCGGGCGGCCCGGGTTCGATTCCCGGCCGATGCATCATTTTGCTTTTCCCGCGATAATGCTGCCGCGTGGCTTGAGCGCTTGAGATGCACGATCCACAAGAATGTGTAGCTGGATTTCCCTTGAGAAGGACCGAGAACGCAGCACTCGCGGGTCCCCACTAGGACGCTCGCATCATGTTCTACAGACTAGCGTCGGCCTGGCCTCACAAGTTGCTGGGTCCGGGTGCCTCCGAGGCACTGAACTTCAACGACAAGGAGTGCTGCCTATCGTTGCAACAGCTGCAGCAGCACCGCAATCAACTGGGCCGGCAGTGCACGTGTAGCAACAGAACACGTTATCCAGGAAGTACAGTGTCTCTACGTCTAATATTGGGTAAGGTGTTTACCCAGTTTCCAGGACAAGCGGTGCACCCGTGCCTCGGTAGCGCAGTAGGCAGCGCGTAAGTCTCATAATCTTAAGGTCGTGAGTTCGATCCTCACCCGGGGCATTTAATTTTCTGTGACATGGTGGTGCTGTTGCTAGGGCGCCAACGTATTTCTTGTTTGTTATCCACAGCGTTTCAACGCTTCAGCGGGAAAATGTTTACTTCCTGTTATTGCTACTTACAGCTTCCCTTTTCCTCTTCTCCCAGCAGAGCATGAAGCCAAAAGCATTGCTCTGCGACGTTTGAGGTGCGCGCCTTGCCAGTCAGTATGTGCACAGATGCTCGCAAAGAGAGGGGGGCGCCGACGCGGCACTCGACACGAAATGCGACAAGCGACCGTACGAACGGTCGAACGAAACGGCCACATCCGGTGTGGTCTAGTGGCTAGGATACCTGGCTTTCACCCAGGAGGCCCGGGTTCGATTCCCGGTACCGGAACGGAATTTTTTCCACACGAATCGTGACAAGTTTGAGCTGTCCGAGCGGCCGTTTCCCGTCCTGCTCGCAATATAGCTACTGTTTCGTGACCGTCAGCAGAATATAGACTAGGGAAGCAGACACACGACGACCATAGAAATGGTGTGCGGCTTCATGCCACCTGTTTCCAGCGTAGGGCTGAGCAACTGCATCTGCCGAGGCCCGTTAGCTCAGTTGGTTAGAGCGTCGTGCTAATAACGCGAAGGTCGTGGGTTCGATCCCCCCACGGGCCACTACTCTTTTCCTACTACGAAAAGGCGGCGCCGATTTCAGCTGGCGAGTGTGGTGACCAAAAGATCATCACCCTGCGTGGAAGTTGATAGAGGATCCGAACCCGACTCGTCGGGGAGCGCTACAGCATTCACTCGGCAATGGCCATAATATCTTGAATACACTGGTTCTCAACCGATAAAGAGAAAATGAAAGAAAATGTCCGATTGCCGATGCGTAACAACTTTGGCCCTTGTCAGTACTTGGGCGGGTGAGCGCATGGGAACACAGGGCGCTATTGGCACTTTTACTTCCTATTTTTGTTTCTCCTTTCTTTTCGGAGCTACAGCCCGATTCGGTCAGGGAGACGCCACCGTGAAATGAAGGGGGCGTGCTGTGTGTCCATCGCCTCGCCTCTCCTTACCTCTCTCAGTCGTTTCTCGTGCTTGTCGTTTTGATATAGGCCGATTTGAGAGCGTCAGCTCTCGCGTCAGCCGAGCAAAGTCGAGACAAGTCGAGACACACTAAGGGCTGGTATGCAGCGAGTAAGAGGGCGAAAAAACAATAATTTAAGAGCGCGTGGCAAAAGTACTCATACGCGAAATTAAAAGCCTGCTGCGGTGGCCGGGAATCGAACCCGGATCAACTGCTTGGAACGCAACTATGCTGACCATTACACCACCACCGCACAAGCGAGCGCCGCGCGTCCGCGCTGTGTCGGCTTCCCGCCAGTCGGCAGCGGCCGAAGGTGATCGTACCTGGCAGGCGCATTTCGAGGCAGGCTAGGGGAGCACATCCAGACGCATTCGGACAGCGTATCCGCGCACATTTCGCATCCTTTGGCAAGAGTTGGGCGCCGGCAACGCAAGAGTACGCAGAGGACCGCGTTCTGGCGGCATTTTTAAGCAGAGCAGTGCAGTGCAGGATTCAGCGTCTGCAGCATCTTTTCCACAGAATGCTACGGCGCTTGACGGCAGTCCCACTTTCCCTTGAGACATCTGCTCGGCAAGCAGCGTCAAGTTACCGCTGGCCCGAGCATCGGTGGTTCAGTGGTAGAATGCTCGCCTGCCACGCGGGCGGCCCGGGTTCGATTCCCGGCCGATGCATCATTTTGCTTTTCCCGCGATAATGCTGCCGCGTGGCTTGAGCGCTTGAGATGCACGATCCACAAGAATGTGTAGCTGGATTTCCCTTGAGAAGGACCGAGAACGCAGCACTCGCGGGTCCCCACTAGGACGCTCGCATCATGTTCTACAGACTAGCGTCGGCCTGGCCTCACAAGTTGCTGGGTCCGGGTGCCTCCGAGGCACTGAACTTCAACGACAAGGAGTGCTGCCTATCGTTGCAACAGCTGCAGCAGCACCGCAATCAACTGGGCCGGCAGTGCACGTGTAGCAACAGAACACGTTATCCAGGAAGTACAGTGTCTCTACGTCTAATATTGGGTAAGGTGTTTACCCAGTTTCCAGGACAAGCGGTGCACCCGTGCCTCGGTAGCGCAGTAGGCAGCGCGTAAGTCTCATAATCTTAAGGTCGTGAGTTCGATCCTCACCCGGGGCATTTAATTTTCTGTGACATGGTGGTGCTGTTGCTAGGGCGCCAACGTATTTCTTGTTTGTTATCCACAGCGTTTCAACGCTTCAGCGGGAAAATGTTTACTTCCTGTTATTGCTACTTACAGCTTCCCTTTTCCTCTTCTCCCAGCAGAGCATGAAGCCAAAAGCATTGCTCTGCGACGTTTGAGGTGCGCGCCTTGCCAGTCAGTATGTGCACAGATGCTCGCAAAGAGAGGGGGGCGCCGACGCGGCACTCGACACGAAATGCGACAAGCGACCGTACGAACGGTCGAACGAAACGGCCACATCCGGTGTGGTCTAGTGGCTAGGATACCTGGCTTTCACCCAGGAGGCCCGGGTTCGATTCCCGGTACCGGAACGGAATTTTTTCCACACGAATCGTGACAAGTTTGAGCTGTCCGAGCGGCCGTTTCCCGTCCTGCTCGCAATATAGCTACTGTTTCGTGACCGTCAGCAGAATATAGACTAGGGAAGCAGACACACGACGACCATAGAAATGGTGTGCGGCTTCATGCCACCTGTTTCCAGCGTAGGGCTGAGCAACTGCATCTGCCGAGGCCCGTTAGCTCAGTTGGTTAGAGCGTCGTGCTAATAACGCGAAGGTCGTGGGTTCGATCCCCCCACGGGCCACTACTCTTTTCCTACTACGAAAAGGCGGCGCCGATTTCAGCTGGCGAGTGTGGTGACCAAAAGATCATCACCCTGCGTGGAAGTTGATAGAGGATCCGAACCCGACTCGTCGGGGAGCGCTACAGCATTCACTCGGCAATGGCCATAATATCTTGAATACACTGGTTCTCAACCGATAAAGAGAAAATGAAAGAAAATGTCCGATTGCCGATGCGTAACAACTTTGGCCCTTGTCAGTACTTGGGCGGGTGAGCGCATGGGAACACAGGGCGCTATTGGCACTTTTACTTCCTATTTTTGTTTCTCCTTTCTTTTCGGAGCTACAGCCCGATTCGGTCAGGGAGACGCCACCGTGAAATGAAGGGGGCGTGCTGTGTGTCCATCGCCTCGCCTCTCCTTACCTCTCTCAGTCGTTTCTCGTGCTTGTCGTTTTGATATAGGCCGATTTGAGAGCGTCAGCTCTCGCGTCAGCCGAGCAAAGTCGAGACAAGTCGAGACACACTAAGGGCTGGTATGCAGCGAGTAAGAGGGCGAAAAAACAATAATTTAAGAGCGCGTGGCAAAAGTACTCATACGCGAAATTAAAAGCCTGCTGCGGTGGCCGGGAATCGAACCCGGATCAACTGCTTGGAACGCAACTATGCTGACCATTACACCACCACCGCACAAGCGAGCGCCGCGCGTCCGCGCTGTGTCGGCTTCCCGCCAGTCGGCAGCGGCCGAAGGTGATCGTACCTGGCAGGCGCATTTCGAGGCAGGCTAGGGGAGCACATCCAGACGCATTCGGACAGCGTATCCGCGCACATTTCGCATCCTTTGGCAAGAGTTGGGCGCCGGCAACGCAAGAGTACGCAGAGGACCGCGTTCTGGCGGCATTTTTAAGCAGAGCAGTGCAGTGCAGGATTCAGCGTCTGCAGCATCTTTTCCACAGAATGCTACGGCGCTTGACGGCAGTCCCACTTTCCCTTGAGACATCTGCTCGGCAAGCAGCGTCAAGTTACCGCTGGCCCGAGCATCGGTGGTTCAGTGGTAGAATGCTCGCCTGCCACGCGGGCGGCCCGGGTTCGATTCCCGGCCGATGCATCATTTTGCTTTTCCCGCGATAATGCTGCCGCGTGGCTTGAGCGCTTGAGATGCACGATCCACAAGAATGTGTAGCTGGATTTCCCTTGAGAAGGACCGAGAACGCAGCACTCGCGGGTCCCCACTAGGACGCTCGCATCATGTTCTACAGACTAGCGTCGGCCTGGCCTCACAAGTTGCTGGGTCCGGGTGCCTCCGAGGCACTGAACTTCAACGACAAGGAGTGCTGCCTATCGTTGCAACAGCTGCAGCAGCACCGCAATCAACTGGGCCGGCAGTGCACGTGTAGCAACAGAACACGTTATCCAGGAAGTACAGTGTCTCTACGTCTAATATTGGGTAAGGTGTTTACCCAGTTTCCAGGACAAGCGGTGCACCCGTGCCTCGGTAGCGCAGTAGGCAGCGCGTAAGTCTCATAATCTTAAGGTCGTGAGTTCGATCCTCACCCGGGGCATTTAATTTTCTGTGACATGGTGGTGCTGTTGCTAGGGCGCCAACGTATTTCTTGTTTGTTATCCACAGCGTTTCAACGCTTCAGCGGGAAAATGTTTACTTCCTGTTATTGCTACTTACAGCTTCCCTTTTCCTCTTCTCCCAGCAGAGCATGAAGCCAAAAGCATTGCTCTGCGACGTTTGAGGTGCGCGCCTTGCCAGTCAGTATGTGCACAGATGCTCGCAAAGAGAGGGGGGCGCCGACGCGGCACTCGACACGAAATGCGACAAGCGACCGTACGAACGGTCGAACGAAACGGCCACATCCGGTGTGGTCTAGTGGCTAGGATACCTGGCTTTCACCCAGGAGGCCCGGGTTCGATTCCCGGTACCGGAACGGAATTTTTTCCACACGAATCGTGACAAGTTTGAGCTGTCCGAGCGGCCGTTTCCCGTCCTGCTCGCAATATAGCTACTGTTTCGTGACCGTCAGCAGAATATAGACTAGGGAAGCAGACACACGACGACCATAGAAATGGTGTGCGGCTTCATGCCACCTGTTTCCAGCGTAGGGCTGAGCAACTGCATCTGCCGAGGCCCGTTAGCTCAGTTGGTTAGAGCGTCGTGCTAATAACGCGAAGGTCGTGGGTTCGATCCCCCCACGGGCCACTACTCTTTTCCTACTACGAAAAGGCGGCGCCGATTTCAGCTGGCGAGTGTGGTGACCAAAAGATCATCACCCTGCGTGGAAGTTGATAGAGGATCCGAACCCGACTCGTCGGGGAGCGCTACAGCATTCACTCGGCAATGGCCATAATATCTTGAATACACTGGTTCTCAACCGATAAAGAGAAAATGAAAGAAAATGTCCGATTGCCGATGCGTAACAACTTTGGCCCTTGTCAGTACTTGGGCGGGTGAGCGCATGGGAACACAGGGCGCTATTGGCACTTTTACTTCCTATTTTTGTTTCTCCTTTCTTTTCGGAGCTACAGCCCGATTCGGTCAGGGAGACGCCACCGTGAAATGAAGGGGGCGTGCTGTGTGTCCATCGCCTCGCCTCTCCTTACCTCTCTCAGTCGTTTCTCGTGCTTGTCGTTTTGATATAGGCCGATTTGAGAGCGTCAGCTCTCGCGTCAGCCGAGCAAAGTCGAGACAAGTCGAGACACACTAAGGGCTGGTATGCAGCGAGTAAGAGGGCGAAAAAACAATAATTTAAGAGCGCGTGGCAAAAGTACTCATACGCGAAATTAAAAGCCTGCTGCGGTGGCCGGGAATCGAACCCGGATCAACTGCTTGGAACGCAACTATGCTGACCATTACACCACCACCGCACAAGCGAGCGCCGCGCGTCCGCGCTGTGTCGGCTTCCCGCCAGTCGGCAGCGGCCGAAGGTGATCGTACCTGGCAGGCGCATTTCGAGGCAGGCTAGGGGAGCACATCCAGACGCATTCGGACAGCGTATCCGCGCACATTTCGCATCCTTTGGCAAGAGTTGGGCGCCGGGCAACGCAAGAGTACGCAGAGGACCGCGTTCTGGCGGCATTTTTAAGCAGAGCAGTGCAGTGCAGGATTCAGCGTCTGCAGCATCTTTTCCACAGAATGCTACGGCGCTTGACGGCAGTCCCACTTTCCCTTGAGACATCTGCTCGGCAAGCAGCGTCAAGTTACCGCTGGCCCGAGCATCGGTGGTTCAGTGGTAGAATGCTCGCCTGCCACGCGGGCGGCCCGGGTTCGATTCCCGGCCGATGCATCATTTTGCTTTTCCCGCGATAATGCTGCCGCGTGGCTTGAGCGCTTGAGATGCACGATCCACAAGAATGTGTAGCTGGATTTCCCTTGAGAAGGACCGAGAACGCAGCACTCGCGGGTCCCCACTAGGACGCTCGCATCATGTTCTACAGACTAGCGTCGGCCTGGCCTCACAAGTTGCTGGGTCCGGGTGCCTCCGAGGCACTGAACTTCAACGACAAGGAGTGCTGCCTATCGTTGCAACAGCTGCAGCAGCACCGCAATCAACTGGGCCGGCAGTGCACGTGTAGCAACAGAACACGTTATCCAGGAAGTACAGTGTCTCTACGTCTAATATTGGGTAAGGTGTTTACCCAGTTTCCAGGACAAGCGGTGCACCCGTGCCTCGGTAGCGCAGTAGCAGCGCGTAAGTCTCATAATCTTAAGGTCGTGAGTTCGATCCTCACCCGGGGCATTTAATTTTCTGTGACATGGTGGTGCTGTTGCTAGGGCGCCAACGTATTTCTTGTTTGTTATCCACAGCGTTTCAACGCTTCAGCGGGAAAAATGTTTACTTCCTGTTATTGCTACTTACAGCTTCCCTTTTCCTCTTCTCCCAGCAGAGCATGAAGCCAAAAGCATTGCTCTGCGACGTTTGAGGTGCGCGCCTTGCCAGTCAGTATGTGCACAGATGCTCGCAAGAGAGGGGGGCGCCGACGCGGCACTCGACACGAAATGCGACAAGCGACCGTACGAACGGTCGAACGAAACGGCCACATCCGGTGTGGTCTAGTGGCTAGGATACCTGGCTTTCACCCAGGAGGCCCGGGTTCGATTCCCGGTACCGGAACGGAATTTTTTTCCACACGAATCGTGAACAAGTTTGAGCTGTCCGAGCGGCCGTTTCCCGTCCTGCTCGCAATATAGCTACTGTTTCGTGACCGTCAGCAGAATATAGACTAGGGAAGCAGACACACGACGACCATAGAAATGGTGTGCGGCTTCATGCCACCTGTTTCCAGCGTAGGGCTGAGCAACTGCATCTGCCGAGGCCCGTTAGCTCAGTTGGTTAGAGCGTCGTGCTAATAACGCGAAGGTCGTGGGTTCGATCCCCCCACGGGCCACTACTCTTTTCCTACTACGAAAAGGCGGCGCCGATTTCAGCTGGCGAGTGTGGTGACCAAAAGATCATCACCCTGCGTGGAAGTTGATAGAGGATCCGAACCCGACTCGTCGGGGAGCGCTACAGCATTCACTCGGCAATGGCCATAATATCTTGAATACACTGGTTCTCAACCGATAAAGAGAAAATGAAAGAAAATGTCCGATTGCCGATGCGTAACAACTTTGGCCCTTGTCAGTACTTGGGCGGGTGAGCGCATGGGAACACAGGGCGCTATTGGCACTTTTACTTCCTATTTTTGTTTCTCCTTTCTTTTCGGAGCTACAGCCCGATTCGGTCAGGGAGACGCCACCGTGAAATGAAGGGGCGTGCTGTGTGTCCATCGCCTCGCCTCTCCTTACCTCTCTCAGTCGTTTCTCGTGCTTGTCGTTTTGATATAGGCCGATTTGAGAGCGTCAGCTCTCGCGTCAGCCGAGCAAAGTCGAGACAAGTCGAGACACACTAAGGGCTGGTATGCAGCGAGTAAGAGGGCGAAAAAACAAATAATTTAAGAGCGCGTGGCAAAAGTACTCATACGCGAAATTAAAAGCCTGCTGCGGTGGCCGGGAATCGAACCCGGATCAACTGCTTGGAACGCAACTATGCTGACCATTACACCACCACCGCACAAGCGAGCGCCGCGCGTCCGCGCTGTGTCGGCTTCCCGCCAGTCGGCAGCGGCCGAAGGTGATCGTACCTGGCAGGCGCATTTCGAGGCAGGCTAGGGGAGCACATCCAGACGCATTCGGACAGCGTATCCGCGCACATTTCGCATCCTTTGGCAAGAGTTGGGCGCCG
>NW_025726829.1:0-54082 GCF_021461385.2 Schistocerca piceifrons | reverse complement strand
TGGTATCGAGCTGAAATTGATATCACGTACTGAGGTCAGTAGTCGCTTGGCGGTGTCAGAGTTTGAAAATTGTAAGTGAAGGCATCGAGGAGTTACGGACGTTTATGCAGCATGATTTGAAACACGAAGAGCAGAGACGCGCCGCGCCGCGCCGCCTGGCCCAGTGAGCGTAGTTTGCTTTGATATAGGACCGTGTGGCGACGTAAAAAAATACTAGTTTCCACAGTAGAATGAAAGGAGAGTATCGGAAAGTGGTTAATTTGTAATTACATGTGACGAAGAAGTAGCTTTTGCGTGAGTTTGTGTAATCGGTTTTTCTTTTCGGTTTGCATTTGCGTCTTTGAGTGCGTTTTTGCCTGGGACAGTAAGATGGTATCGAGCTGAAATTGATATCACGTACTGAGGTCAGTAGTCGCTTGGCGGTGTCAGAGTTTGAAAATTGTAAGTGAAGGCATCGAGGAGTTACGGACGTTTATGCAGCATGATTTGAAACACGAAGAGCAGAGACGCGCCGCGCCGCGCCGCCTGGCCCAGTGAGCGTAGTTTGCTTTGATATAGGACCGTGTGGCGACGTAAAAAAATACTAGTTTCCACAGTAGAATGAAAGGAGAGTATCGGAAAGTGGTTAATTTGTAATTACATGTGACGAAGAAGTAGCTTTTGCGTGAGTTTGTGTAATCGGTTTTTCTTTTCGGTTTGCATTTGCGTCTTTGAGTGCGTTTTTGCCTGGGACAGTAAGATGGTATCGAGCTGAAATTGATATCACGTACTGAGGTCAGTAGTCGCTTGGCGGTGTCAGAGTTTGAAAATTGTAAGTGAAGGCATCGAGGAGTTACGGACGTTTATGCAGCATGATTTGAAACACGAAGAGCAGAGACGCGCCGCGCCGCGCCGCCTGGCCCAGTGAGCGTAGTTTGCTTTGATATAGGACCGTGTGGCGACGTAAAAAAATACTAGTTTCCACAGTAGAATGAAAGGAGAGTATCGGAAAGTGGTTAATTTGTAATTACATGTGACGAAGAAGTAGCTTTTGCGTGAGTTTGTGTAATCGGTTTTTCTTTTCGGTTTGCATTTGCGTCTTTGAGTGCGTTTTTGCCTGGGACAGTAAGATGGTATCGAGCTGAAATTGATATCACGTACTGAGGTCAGTAGTCGCTTGGCGGTGTCAGAGTTTGAAAATTGTAAGTGAAGGCATCGAGGAGTTACGGACGTTTATGCAGCATGATTTGAAACACGAAGAGCAGAGACGCGCCGCGCCGCGCCGCCTGGCCCAGTGAGCGTAGTTTGCTTTGATATAGGACCGTGTGGCGACGTAAAAAAATACTAGTTTCCACAGTAGAATGAAAGGAGAGTATCGGAAAGTGGTTAATTTGTAATTACATGTGACGAAGAAGTAGCTTTTGCGTGAGTTTGTGTAATCGGTTTTTCTTTTCGGTTTGCATTTGCGTCTTTGAGTGCGTTTTTGCCTGGGACAGTAAGATGGTATCGAGCTGAAATTGATATCACGTACTGAGGTCAGTAGTCGCTTGGCGGTGTCAGAGTTTGAAAATTGTAAGTGAAGGCATCGAGGAGTTACGGACGTTTATGCAGCATGATTTGAAACACGAAGAGCAGAGACGCGCCGCGCCGCGCCGCCTGGCCCAGTGAGCGTAGTTTGCTTTGATATAGGACCGTGTGGCGACGTAAAAAAATACTAGTTTCCACAGTAGAATGAAAGGAGAGTATCGGAAAGTGGTTAATTTGTAATTACATGTGACGAAGAAGTAGCTTTTGCGTGAGTTTGTGTAATCGGTTTTTCTTTTCGGTTTGCATTTGCGTCTTTGAGTGCGTTTTTGCCTGGGACAGTAAGATGGTATCGAGCTGAAATTGATATCACGTACTGAGGTCAGTAGTCGCTTGGCGGTGTCAGAGTTTGAAAATTGTAAGTGAAGGCATCGAGGAGTTACGGACGTTTATGCAGCATGATTTGAAACACGAAGAGCAGAGACGCGCCGCGCCGCGCCGCCTGGCCCAGTGAGCGTAGTTTGCTTTGATATAGGACCGTGTGGCGACGTAAAAAAATACTAGTTTCCACAGTAGAATGAAAGGAGAGTATCGGAAAGTGGTTAATTTGTAATTACATGTGACGAAGAAGTAGCTTTTGCGTGAGTTTGTGTAATCGGTTTTTCTTTTCGGTTTGCATTTGCGTCTTTGAGTGCGTTTTTGCCTGGGACAGTAAGATGGTATCGAGCTGAAATTGATATCACGTACTGAGGTCAGTAGTCGCTTGGCGGTGTCAGAGTTTGAAAATTGTAAGTGAAGGCATCGAGGAGTTACGGACGTTTATGCAGCATGATTTGAAACACGAAGAGCAGAGACGCGCCGCGCCGCGCCGCGCCGCTGGCCCAGTGAGCGTAGTTTGCTTTGATATAGGACCGTGTGGCGACGTAAAAAAATACTAGTTTCCACAGTAGAATGAAAGGAGAGTATCGGAAAGTGGTTAATTTGTAATTACATGTGACGAAGAAGTAGCTTTTGCGTGAGTTTGTGTAATCGGTTTTTCTTTTCGGTTTGCATTTGCGTCTTTGAGTGCGTTTTTGCCTGGGACAGTAAGATGGTATCGAGCTGAAATTGATATCACGTACTGAGGTCAGTAGTCGCTTGGCGGTGTCAGAGTTTGAAAATTGTAAGTGAAGGCATCGAGGAGTTACGGACGTTTATGCAGCATGATTTGAAACACGAAGAGCAGAGACGCGCCGCGCCGCGCCGCCTGGCCCAGTGAGCGTAGTTTGCTTTGATATAGGACCGTGTGGCGACGTAAAAAAATACTAGTTTCCACAGTAGAATGAAAGGAGAGTATCGGAAAGTGGTTAATTTGTAATTACATGTGACGAAGAAGTAGCTTTTGCGTGAGTTTGTGTAATCGGTTTTTCTTTTCGGTTTGCATTTGCGTCTTTGAGTGCGTTTTTGCCTGGGACAGTAAGATGGTATCGAGCTGAAATTGATATCACGTACTGAGGTCAGTAGTCGCTTGGCGGTGTCAGAGTTTGAAAATTGTAAGTGAAGGCATCGAGGAGTTACGGACGTTTATGCAGCATGATTTGAAACACGAAGAGCAGAGACGCGCGCCGCGCCGCGCCGCCTGGCCCAGTGAGCGTAGTTTGCTTTGATATAGGACCGTGTGGCGACGTAAAAAAATACTAGTTTCCACAGTAGAATGAAAGGAGAGTATCGGAAAGTGGTTAATTTGTAATTACATGTGACGAAGAAGTAGCTTTTGCGTGAGTTTGTGTAATCGGTTTTTCTTTTCGGTTTGCATTTGCGTCTTTGAGTGCGTTTTTGCCTGGGACAGTAAGATGGTATCGAGCTGAAATTGATATCACGTACTGAGGTCAGTAGTCGCTTGGCGGTGTCAGAGTTTGAAAATTGTAAGTGAAGGCATCGAGGAGTTACGGACGTTTATGCAGCATGATTTGAAACACGAAGAGCAGAGACGCGCCGCGCCGCGCCGCGCCGCCTGGCCCAGTGAGCGTAGTTTGCTTTGATATAGGACCGTGTGGCGACGTAAAAAAATACTAGTTTCCACAGTAGAATGAAAGGAGAGTATCGGAAAGTGGTTAATTTGTAATTACATGTGACGAAGAAGTAGCTTTTGCGTGAGTTTGTGTAATCGGTTTTTCTTTTCGGTTTGCATTTGCGTCTTTGAGTGCGTTTTTGCCTGGGACAGTAAGATGGTATCGAGCTGAAATTGATATCACGTACTGAGGTCAGTAGTCGCTTGGCGGTGTCAGAGTTTGAAAATTGTAAGTGAAGGCATCGAGGAGTTACGGACGTTTATGCAGCATGATTTGAAACACGAAGAGCAGAGACGCGCGCGCCGCGCCGCGCCGCCTGGCCCAGTGAGCGTAGTTTGCTTTGATATAGGACCGTGTGGCGACGTAAAAAAATACTAGTTTCCACAGTAGAATGAAAGGAGAGTATCGGAAAGTGGTTAATTTGTAATTACATGTGACGAAGAAGTAGCTTTTGCGTGAGTTTGTGTAATCGGTTTTTCTTTTCGGTTTGCATTTGCGTCTTTGAGTGCGTTTTTGCCTGGGACAGTAAGATGGTATCGAGCTGAAATTGATATCACGTACTGAGGTCAGTAGTCGCTTGGCGGTGTCAGAGTTTGAAAATTGTAAGTGAAGGCATCGAGGAGTTACGGACGTTTATGCAGCATGATTTGAAACACGAAGAGCAGAGACGCGCCGCGCCGCGCCGCGCCGCCTGGCCCAGTGAGCGTAGTTTGCTTTGATATAGGACCGTGTGGCGACGTAAAAAAATACTAGTTTCCACAGTAGAATGAAAGGAGAGTATCGGAAAGTGGTTAATTTGTAATTACATGTGACGAAGAAGTAGCTTTTGCGTGAGTTTGTGTAATCGGTTTTTCTTTTCGGTTTGCATTTGCGTCTTTGAGTGCGTTTTTGCCTGGGACAGTAAGATGGTATCGAGCTGAAATTGATATCACGTACTGAGGTCAGTAGTCGCTTGGCGGTGTCAGAGTTTGAAAATTGTAAGTGAAGGCATCGAGGAGTTACGGACGTTTATGCAGCATGATTTGAAACACGAAGAGCAGAGACGCGCCGCGCCGCGCCGCCTGGCCCAGTGAGCGTAGTTTGCTTTGATATAGGACCGTGTGGCGACGTAAAAAAATACTAGTTTCCACAGTAGAATGAAAGGAGAGTATCGGAAAGTGGTTAATTTGTAATTACATGTGACGAAGAAGTAGCTTTTGCGTGAGTTTGTGTAATCGGTTTTTCTTTTCGGTTTGCATTTGCGTCTTTGAGTGCGTTTTTGCCTGGGACAGTAAGATGGTATCGAGCTGAAATTGATATCACGTACTGAGGTCAGTAGTCGCTTGGCGGTGTCAGAGTTTGAAAATTGTAAGTGAAGGCATCGAGGAGTTACGGACGTTTATGCAGCATGATTTGAAACACGAAGAGCAGAGACGCGCCGCGCCGCGCCGCCTGGCCCAGTGAGCGTAGTTTGCTTTGATATAGGACCGTGTGGCGACGTAAAAAAATACTAGTTTCCACAGTAGAATGAAAGGAGAGTATCGGAAAGTGGTTAATTTGTAATTACATGTGACGAAGAAGTAGCTTTTGCGTGAGTTTGTGTAATCGGTTTTTCTTTTCGGTTTGCATTTGCGTCTTTGAGTGCGTTTTTGCCTGGGACAGTAAGATGGTATCGAGCTGAAATTGATATCACGTACTGAGGTCAGTAGTCGCTTGGCGGTGTCAGAGTTTGAAAATTGTAAGTGAAGGCATCGAGGAGTTACGGACGTTTATGCAGCATGATTTGAAACACGAAGAGCAGAGACGCGCCGCGCCGCGCCGCCTGGCCCAGTGAGCGTAGTTTGCTTTGATATAGGACCGTGTGGCGACGTAAAAAAATACTAGTTTCCACAGTAGAATGAAAGGAGAGTATCGGAAAGTGGTTAATTTGTAATTACATGTGACGAAGAAGTAGCTTTTGCGTGAGTTTGTGTAATCGGTTTTTCTTTTCGGTTTGCATTTGCGTCTTTGAGTGCGTTTTTGCCTGGGACAGTAAGATGGTATCGAGCTGAAATTGATATCACGTACTGAGGTCAGTAGTCGCTTGGCGGTGTCAGAGTTTGAAAATTGTAAGTGAAGGCATCGAGGAGTTACGGACGTTTATGCAGCATGATTTGAAACACGAAGAGCAGAGACGCGCCGCGCCGCGCCGCCTGGCCCAGTGAGCGTAGTTTGCTTTGATATAGGACCGTGTGGCGACGTAAAAAAATACTAGTTTCCACAGTAGAATGAAAGGAGAGTATCGGAAAGTGGTTAATTTGTAATTACATGTGACGAAGAAGTAGCTTTTGCGTGAGTTTGTGTAATCGGTTTTTCTTTTCGGTTTGCATTTGCGTCTTTGAGTGCGTTTTTGCCTGGGACAGTAAGATGGTATCGAGCTGAAATTGATATCACGTACTGAGGTCAGTAGTCGCTTGGCGGTGTCAGAGTTTGAAAATTGTAAGTGAAGGCATCGAGGAGTTACGGACGTTTATGCAGCATGATTTGAAACACGAAGAGCAGAGACGCGCCGCGCCGCGCCGCCTGGCCCAGTGAGCGTAGTTTGCTTTGATATAGGACCGTGTGGCGACGTAAAAAAATACTAGTTTCCACAGTAGAATGAAAGGAGAGTATCGGAAAGTGGTTAATTTGTAATTACATGTGACGAAGAAGTAGCTTTTGCGTGAGTTTGTGTAATCGGTTTTTCTTTTCGGTTTGCATTTGCGTCTTTGAGTGCGTTTTTGCCTGGGACAGTAAGATGGTATCGAGCTGAAATTGATATCACGTACTGAGGTCAGTAGTCGCTTGGCGGTGTCAGAGTTTGAAAATTGTAAGTGAAGGCATCGAGGAGTTACGGACGTTTATGCAGCATGATTTGAAACACGAAGAGCAGAGACGCGCCGCGCCGCGCCGCCTGGCCCAGTGAGCGTAGTTTGCTTTGATATAGGACCGTGTGGCGACGTAAAAAAATACTAGTTTCCACAGTAGAATGAAAGGAGAGTATCGGAAAGTGGTTAATTTGTAATTACATGTGACGAAGAAGTAGCTTTTGCGTGAGTTTGTGTAATCGGTTTTTCTTTTCGGTTTGCATTTGCGTCTTTGAGTGCGTTTTTGCCTGGGACAGTAAGATGGTATCGAGCTGAAATTGATATCACGTACTGAGGTCAGTAGTCGCTTGGCGGTGTCAGAGTTTGAAAATTGTAAGTGAAGGCATCGAGGAGTTACGGACGTTTATGCAGCATGATTTGAAACACGAAGAGCAGAGACGCGCCGCGCCGCGCCGCCTGGCCCAGTGAGCGTAGTTTGCTTTGATATAGGACCGTGTGGCGACGTAAAAAAATACTAGTTTCCACAGTAGAATGAAAGGAGAGTATCGGAAAGTGGTTAATTTGTAATTACATGTGACGAAGAAGTAGCTTTTGCGTGAGTTTGTGTAATCGGTTTTTCTTTTCGGTTTGCATTTGCGTCTTTGAGTGCGTTTTTGCCTGGGACAGTAAGATGGTATCGAGCTGAAATTGATATCACGTACTGAGGTCAGTAGTCGCTTGGCGGTGTCAGAGTTTGAAAATTGTAAGTGAAGGCATCGAGGAGTTACGGACGTTTATGCAGCATGATTTGAAACACGAAGAGCAGAGACGCGCCGCGCCGCGCCGCCTGGCCCAGTGAG
This sequence comes from Schistocerca piceifrons, assembly GCF_021461385.2. Classification (NCBI taxonomy): domain Eukaryota; kingdom Metazoa; phylum Arthropoda; class Insecta; order Orthoptera; family Acrididae; genus Schistocerca; species Schistocerca piceifrons. The sequence goes on along the minus strand of NW_025726829.1, from coordinate 46,864 downwards.
CGTAGTTTGCTTTGATATAGGACCGTGTGGCGACGTAAAAAAATACTAGTTTCCACAGTAGAATGAAAGGAGAGTATCGGAAAGTGGTTAATTTGTAATTACATGTGACGAAGAAGTAGCTTTTGCGTGAGTTTGTGTAATCGGTTTTTCTTTTCGGTTTGCATTTGCGTCTTTGAGTGCGTTTTTGCCTGGGACAGTAAGATGGTATCGAGCTGAAATTGATATCACGTACTGAGGTCAGTAGTCGCTTGGCGGTGTCAGAGTTTGAAAATTGTAAGTGAAGGCATCGAGGAGTTACGGACGTTTATGCAGCATGATTTGAAACACGAAGAGCAGAGACGCGCCGCGCCGCGCCGCCTGGCCCAGTGAGCGTAGTTTGCTTTGATATAGGACCGTGTGGCGACGTAAAAAAATACTAGTTTCCACAGTAGAATGAAAGGAGAGTATCGGAAAGTGGTTAATTTGTAATTACATGTGACGAAGAAGTAGCTTTTGCGTGAGTTTGTGTAATCGGTTTTTCTTTTCGGTTTGCATTTGCGTCTTTGAGTGCGTTTTTGCCTGGGACAGTAAGATGGTATCGAGCTGAAATTGATATCACGTACTGAGGTCAGTAGTCGCTTGGCGGTGTCAGAGTTTGAAAATTGTAAGTGAAGGCATCGAGGAGTTACGGACGTTTATGCAGCATGATTTGAAACACGAAGAGCAGAGACGCGCCGCGCCGCGCCGCCTGGCCCAGTGAGCGTAGTTTGCTTTGATATAGGACCGTGTGGCGACGTAAAAAAATACTAGTTTCCACAGTAGAATGAAAGGAGAGTATCGGAAAGTGGTTAATTTGTAATTACATGTGACGAAGAAGTAGCTTTTGCGTGAGTTTGTGTAATCGGTTTTTCTTTTCGGTTTGCATTTGCGTCTTTGAGTGCGTTTTTGCCTGGGACAGTAAGATGGTATCGAGCTGAAATTGATATCACGTACTGAGGTCAGTAGTCGCTTGGCGGTGTCAGAGTTTGAAAATTGTAAGTGAAGGCATCGAGGAGTTACGGACGTTTATGCAGCATGATTTGAAACACGAAGAGCAGAGACGCGCCGCGCCGCGCCGCCTGGCCCAGTGAGCGTAGTTTGCTTTGATATAGGACCGTGTGGCGACGTAAAAAAATACTAGTTTCCACAGTAGAATGAAAGGAGAGTATCGGAAAGTGGTTAATTTGTAATTACATGTGACGAAGAAGTAGCTTTTGCGTGAGTTTGTGTAATCGGTTTTTCTTTTCGGTTTGCATTTGCGTCTTTGAGTGCGTTTTTGCCTGGGACAGTAAGATGGTATCGAGCTGAAATTGATATCACGTACTGAGGTCAGTAGTCGCTTGGCGGTGTCAGAGTTTGAAAATTGTAAGTGAAGGCATCGAGGAGTTACGGACGTTTATGCAGCATGATTTGAAACACGAAGAGCAGAGACGCGCCGCGCCGCGCCGCCTGGCCCAGTGAGCGTAGTTTGCTTTGATATAGGACCGTGTGGCGACGTAAAAAAATACTAGTTTCCACAGTAGAATGAAAGGAGAGTATCGGAAAGTGGTTAATTTGTAATTACATGTGACGAAGAAGTAGCTTTTGCGTGAGTTTGTGTAATCGGTTTTTCTTTTCGGTTTGCATTTGCGTCTTTGAGTGCGTTTTTGCCTGGGACAGTAAGATGGTATCGAGCTGAAATTGATATCACGTACTGAGGTCAGTAGTCGCTTGGCGGTGTCAGAGTTTGAAAATTGTAAGTGAAGGCATCGAGGAGTTACGGACGTTTATGCAGCATGATTTGAAACACGAAGAGCAGAGACGCGCCGCGCCGCGCCGCCTGGCCCAGTGAGCGTAGTTTGCTTTGATATAGGACCGTGTGGCGACGTAAAAAAATACTAGTTTCCACAGTAGAATGAAAGGAGAGTATCGGAAAGTGGTTAATTTGTAATTACATGTGACGAAGAAGTAGCTTTTGCGTGAGTTTGTGTAATCGGTTTTTCTTTTCGGTTTGCATTTGCGTCTTTGAGTGCGTTTTTGCCTGGGACAGTAAGATGGTATCGAGCTGAAATTGATATCACGTACTGAGGTCAGTAGTCGCTTGGCGGTGTCAGAGTTTGAAAATTGTAAGTGAAGGCATCGAGGAGTTACGGACGTTTATGCAGCATGATTTGAAACACGAAGAGCAGAGACGCGCCGCGCCGCGCCGCCTGGCCCAGTGAGCGTAGTTTGCTTTGATATAGGACCGTGTGGCGACGTAAAAAAATACTAGTTTCCACAGTAGAATGAAAGGAGAGTATCGGAAAGTGGTTAATTTGTAATTACATGTGACGAAGAAGTAGCTTTTGCGTGAGTTTGTGTAATCGGTTTTTCTTTTCGGTTTGCATTTGCGTCTTTGAGTGCGTTTTTGCCTGGGACAGTAAGATGGTATCGAGCTGAAATTGATATCACGTACTGAGGTCAGTAGTCGCTTGGCGGTGTCAGAGTTTGAAAATTGTAAGTGAAGGCATCGAGGAGTTACGGACGTTTATGCAGCATGATTTGAAACACGAAGAGCAGAGACGCGCCGCGCCGCGCCGCCTGGCCCAGTGAGCGTAGTTTGCTTTGATATAGGACCGTGTGGCGACGTAAAAAAATACTAGTTTCCACAGTAGAATGAAAGGAGAGTATCGGAAAGTGGTTAATTTGTAATTACATGTGACGAAGAAGTAGCTTTTGCGTGAGTTTGTGTAATCGGTTTTTCTTTTCGGTTTGCATTTGCGTCTTTGAGTGCGTTTTTGCCTGGGACAGTAAGATGGTATCGAGCTGAAATTGATATCACGTACTGAGGTCAGTAGTCGCTTGGCGGTGTCAGAGTTTGAAAATTGTAAGTGAAGGCATCGAGGAGTTACGGACGTTTATGCAGCATGATTTGAAACACGAAGAGCAGAGACGCGCCGCGCCGCGCCGCCTGGCCCAGTGAGCGTAGTTTGCTTTGATATAGGACCGTGTGGCGACGTAAAAAAATACTAGTTTCCACAGTAGAATGAAAGGAGAGTATCGGAAAGTGGTTAATTTGTAATTACATGTGACGAAGAAGTAGCTTTTGCGTGAGTTTGTGTAATCGGTTTTTCTTTTCGGTTTGCATTTGCGTCTTTGAGTGCGTTTTTGCCTGGGACAGTAAGATGGTATCGAGCTGAAATTGATATCACGTACTGAGGTCAGTAGTCGCTTGGCGGTGTCAGAGTTTGAAAATTGTAAGTGAAGGCATCGAGGAGTTACGGACGTTTATGCAGCATGATTTGAAACACGAAGAGCAGAGACGCGCCGCGCCGCGCCGCGCCGCCTGGCCCAGTGAGCGTAGTTTGCTTTGATATAGGACCGTGTGGCGACGTAAAAAAATACTAGTTTCCACAGTAGAATGAAAGGAGAGTATCGGAAAGTGGTTAATTTGTAATTACATGTGACGAAGAAGTAGCTTTTGCGTGAGTTTGTGTAATCGGTTTTTCTTTTCGGTTTGCATTTGCGTCTTTGAGTGCGTTTTTGCCTGGGACAGTAAGATGGTATCGAGCTGAAATTGATATCACGTACTGAGGTCAGTAGTCGCTTGGCGGTGTCAGAGTTTGAAAATTGTAAGTGAAGGCATCGAGGAGTTACGGACGTTTATGCAGCATGATTTGAAACACGAAGAGCAGAGACGCGCCGCGCCGCGCCGCGCCGCCTGGCCCAGTGAGCGTAGTTTGCTTTGATATAGGACCGTGTGGCGACGTAAAAAAATACTAGTTTCCACAGTAGAATGAAAGGAGAGTATCGGAAAGTGGTTAATTTGTAATTACATGTGACGAAGAAGTAGCTTTTGCGTGAGTTTGTGTAATCGGTTTTTCTTTTCGGTTTGCATTTGCGTCTTTGAGTGCGTTTTTGCCTGGGACAGTAAGATGGTATCGAGCTGAAATTGATATCACGTACTGAGGTCAGTAGTCGCTTGGCGGTGTCAGAGTTTGAAAATTGTAAGTGAAGGCATCGAGGAGTTACGGACGTTTATGCAGCATGATTTGAAACACGAAGAGCAGAGACGCGCCGCGCCGCGCCGCCTGGCCCAGTGAGCGTAGTTTGCTTTGATATAGGACCGTGTGGCGACGTAAAAAAATACTAGTTTCCACAGTAGAATGAAAGGAGAGTATCGGAAAGTGGTTAATTTGTAATTACATGTGACGAAGAAGTAGCTTTTGCGTGAGTTTGTGTAATCGGTTTTTCTTTTCGGTTTGCATTTGCGTCTTTGAGTGCGTTTTTGCCTGGGACAGTAAGATGGTATCGAGCTGAAATTGATATCACGTACTGAGGTCAGTAGTCGCTTGGCGGTGTCAGAGTTTGAAAATTGTAAGTGAAGGCATCGAGGAGTTACGGACGTTTATGCAGCATGATTTGAAACACGAAGAGCAGAGACGCGCCGCGCCGCGCCGCGCCGCCTGGCCCAGTGAGCGTAGTTTGCTTTGATATAGGACCGTGTGGCGACGTAAAAAAATACTAGTTTCCACAGTAGAATGAAAGGAGAGTATCGGAAAGTGGTTAATTTGTAATTACATGTGACGAAGAAGTAGCTTTTGCGTGAGTTTGTGTAATCGGTTTTTCTTTTCGGTTTGCATTTGCGTCTTTGAGTGCGTTTTTGCCTGGGACAGTAAGATGGTATCGAGCTGAAATTGATATCACGTACTGAGGTCAGTAGTCGCTTGGCGGTGTCAGAGTTTGAAAATTGTAAGTGAAGGCATCGAGGAGTTACGGACGTTTATGCAGCATGATTTGAAACACGAAGAGCAGAGACGCGCCGCGCCGCGCCGCCTGGCCCAGTGAGCGTAGTTTGCTTTGATATAGGACCGTGTGGCGACGTAAAAAAATACTAGTTTCCACAGTAGAATGAAAGGAGAGTATCGGAAAGTGGTTAATTTGTAATTACATGTGACGAAGAAGTAGCTTTTGCGTGAGTTTGTGTAATCGGTTTTTCTTTTCGGTTTGCATTTGCGTCTTTGAGTGCGTTTTTGCCTGGGACAGTAAGATGGTATCGAGCTGAAATTGATATCACGTACTGAGGTCAGTAGTCGCTTGGCGGTGTCAGAGTTTGAAAATTGTAAGTGAAGGCATCGAGGAGTTACGGACGTTTATGCAGCATGATTTGAAACACGAAGAGCAGAGACGCGCCGCGCCGCGCCGCCTGGCCCAGTGAGCGTAGTTTGCTTTGATATAGGACCGTGTGGCGACGTAAAAAAATACTAGTTTCCACAGTAGAATGAAAGGAGAGTATCGGAAAGTGGTTAATTTGTAATTACATGTGACGAAGAAGTAGCTTTTGCGTGAGTTTGTGTAATCGGTTTTTCTTTTCGGTTTGCATTTGCGTCTTTGAGTGCGTTTTTGCCTGGGACAGTAAGATGGTATCGAGCTGAAATTGATATCACGTACTGAGGTCAGTAGTCGCTTGGCGGTGTCAGAGTTTGAAAATTGTAAGTGAAGGCATCGAGGAGTTACGGACGTTTATGCAGCATGATTTGAAACACGAAGAGCAGAGACGCGCCGCGCCGCGCCGCCTGGCCCAGTGAGCGTAGTTTGCTTTGATATAGGACCGTGTGGCGACGTAAAAAAATACTAGTTTCCACAGTAGAATGAAAGGAGAGTATCGGAAAGTGGTTAATTTGTAATTACATGTGACGAAGAAGTAGCTTTTGCGTGAGTTTGTGTAATCGGTTTTTCTTTTCGGTTTGCATTTGCGTCTTTGAGTGCGTTTTTGCCTGGGACAGTAAGATGGTATCGAGCTGAAATTGATATCACGTACTGAGGTCAGTAGTCGCTTGGCGGTGTCAGAGTTTGAAAATTGTAAGTGAAGGCATCGAGGAGTTACGGACGTTTATGCAGCATGATTTGAAACACGAAGAGCAGAGACGCGCCGCGCCGCGCCGCGCCGCCTGGCCCAGTGAGCGTAGTTTGCTTTGATATAGGACCGTGTGGCGACGTAAAAAAATACTAGTTTCCACAGTAGAATGAAAGGAGAGTATCGGAAAGTGGTTAATTTGTAATTACATGTGACGAAGAAGTAGCTTTTGCGTGAGTTTGTGTAATCGGTTTTTCTTTTCGGTTTGCATTTGCGTCTTTGAGTGCGTTTTTGCCTGGGACAGTAAGATGGTATCGAGCTGAAATTGATATCACGTACTGAGGTCAGTAGTCGCTTGGCGGTGTCAGAGTTTGAAAATTGTAAGTGAAGGCATCGAGGAGTTACGGACGTTTATGCAGCATGATTTGAAACACGAAGAGCAGAGACGCGCGCCGCGCCGCGCCGCCTGGCCCAGTGAGCGTAGTTTGCTTTGATATAGGACCGTGTGGCGACGTAAAAAAATACTAGTTTCCACAGTAGAATGAAAGGAGAGTATCGGAAAGTGGTTAATTTGTAATTACATGTGACGAAGAAGTAGCTTTTGCGTGAGTTTGTGTAATCGGTTTTTCTTTTCGGTTTGCATTTGCGTCTTTGAGTGCGTTTTTGCCTGGGACAGTAAGATGGTATCGAGCTGAAATTGATATCACGTACTGAGGTCAGTAGTCGCTTGGCGGTGTCAGAGTTTGAAAATTGTAAGTGAAGGCATCGAGGAGTTACGGACGTTTATGCAGCATGATTTGAAACACGAAGAGCAGAGAGGCCGCGCCGCGCCGCGCCGCCTGGCCCAGTGAGCGTAGTTTGCTTTGATATAGGACCGTGTGGCGACGTAAAAAAATACTAGTTTCCACAGTAGAATGAAAGGAGAGTATCGGAAAGTGGTTAATTTGTAATTACATGTGACGAAGAAGTAGCTTTTGCGTGAGTTTGTGTAATCGGTTTTTCTTTTCGGTTTGCATTTGCGTCTTTGAGTGCGTTTTTGCCTGGGACAGTAAGATGGTATCGAGCTGAAATTGATATCACGTACTGAGGTCAGTAGTCGCTTGGCGGTGTCAGAGTTTGAAAATTGTAAGTGAAGGCATCGAGGAGTTACGGACGTTTATGCAGCATGATTTGAAACACGAAGAGCAGAGACGCGCCGCGCCGCGCCGCGCCGCCTGGCCCAGTGAGCGTAGTTTGCTTTGATATAGGACCGTGTGGCGACGTAAAAAAATACTAGTTTCCACAGTAGAATGAAAGGAGAGTATCGGAAAGTGGTTAATTTGTAATTACATGTGACGAAGAAGTAGCTTTTGCGTGAGTTTGTGTAATCGGTTTTTCTTTTCGGTTTGCATTTGCGTCTTTGAGTGCGTTTTTGCCTGGGACAGTAAGATGGTATCGAGCTGAAATTGATATCACGTACTGAGGTCAGTAGTCGCTTGGCGGTGTCAGAGTTTGAAAATTGTAAGTGAAGGCATCGAGGAGTTACGGACGTTTATGCAGCATGATTTGAAACACGAAGAGCAGAGACGCGCCGCGCCGCGCCGCCTGGCCCAGTGAGCGTAGTTTGCTTTGATATAGGACCGTGTGGCGACGTAAAAAAATACTAGTTTCCACAGTAGAATGAAAGGAGAGTATCGGAAAGTGGTTAATTTGTAATTACATGTGACGAAGAAGTAGCTTTTGCGTGAGTTTGTGTAATCGGTTTTTCTTTTCGGTTTGCATTTGCGTCTTTGAGTGCGTTTTTGCCTGGGACAGTAAGATGGTATCGAGCTGAAATTGATATCACGTACTGAGGTCAGTAGTCGCTTGGCGGTGTCAGAGTTTGAAAATTGTAAGTGAAGGCATCGAGGAGTTACGGACGTTTATGCAGCATGATTTGAAACACGAAGAGCAGAGACGCGCCGCGCCGCGCCGCCTGGCCCAGTGAGCGTAGTTTGCTTTGATATAGGACCGTGTGGCGACGTAAAAAAATACTAGTTTCCACAGTAGAATGAAAGGAGAGTATCGGAAAGTGGTTAATTTGTAATTACATGTGACGAAGAAGTAGCTTTTGCGTGAGTTTGTGTAATCGGTTTTTCTTTTCGGTTTGCATTTGCGTCTTTGAGTGCGTTTTTGCCTGGGACAGTAAGATGGTATCGAGCTGAAATTGATATCACGTACTGAGGTCAGTAGTCGCTTGGCGGTGTCAGAGTTTGAAAATTGTAAGTGAAGGCATCGAGGAGTTACGGACGTTTATGCAGCATGATTTGAAACACGAAGAGCAGAGACGCGCCGCGCCGCGCCGCCTGGCCCAGTGAGCGTAGTTTGCTTTGATATAGGACCGTGTGGCGACGTAAAAAAATACTAGTTTCCACAGTAGAATGAAAGGAGAGTATCGGAAAGTGGTTAATTTGTAATTACATGTGACGAAGAAGTAGCTTTTGCGTGAGTTTGTGTAATCGGTTTTTCTTTTCGGTTTGCATTTGCGTCTTTGAGTGCGTTTTTGCCTGGGACAGTAAGATGGTATCGAGCTGAAATTGATATCACGTACTGAGGTCAGTAGTCGCTTGGCGGTGTCAGAGTTTGAAAATTGTAAGTGAAGGCATCGAGGAGTTACGGACGTTTATGCAGCATGATTTGAAACACGAAGAGCAGAGACGCGCCGCGCCGCGCCGCCTGGCCCAGTGAGCGTAGTTTGCTTTGATATAGGACCGTGTGGCGACGTAAAAAAATACTAGTTTCCACAGTAGAATGAAAGGAGAGTATCGGAAAGTGGTTAATTTGTAATTACATGTGACGAAGAAGTAGCTTTTGCGTGAGTTTGTGTAATCGGTTTTTCTTTTCGGTTTGCATTTGCGTCTTTGAGTGCGTTTTTGCCTGGGACAGTAAGATGGTATCGAGCTGAAATTGATATCACGTACTGAGGTCAGTAGTCGCTTGGCGGTGTCAGAGTTTGAAAATTGTAAGTGAAGGCATCGAGGAGTTACGGACGTTTATGCAGCATGATTTGAAACACGAAGAGCAGAGACGCGCCGCGCCGCGCCGCCTGGCCCAGTGAGCGTAGTTTGCTTTGATATAGGACCGTGTGGCGACGTAAAAAAATACTAGTTTCCACAGTAGAATGAAAGGAGAGTATCGGAAAGTGGTTAATTTGTAATTACATGTGACGAAGAAGTAGCTTTTGCGTGAGTTTGTGTAATCGGTTTTTCTTTTCGGTTTGCATTTGCGTCTTTGAGTGCGTTTTTGCCTGGGACAGTAAGATGGTATCGAGCTGAAATTGATATCACGTACTGAGGTCAGTAGTCGCTTGGCGGTGTCAGAGTTTGAAAATTGTAAGTGAAGGCATCGAGGAGTTACGGACGTTTATGCAGCATGATTTGAAACACGAAGAGCAGAGACGCGCCGCGCCGCGCCGCCTGGCCCAGTGAGCGTAGTTTGCTTTGATATAGGACCGTGTGGCGACGTAAAAAAATACTAGTTTCCACAGTAGAATGAAAGGAGAGTATCGGAAAGTGGTTAATTTGTAATTACATGTGACGAAGAAGTAGCTTTTGCGTGAGTTTGTGTAATCGGTTTTTCTTTTCGGTTTGCATTTGCGTCTTTGAGTGCGTTTTTGCCTGGGACAGTAAGATGGTATCGAGCTGAAATTGATATCACGTACTGAGGTCAGTAGTCGCTTGGCGGTGTCAGAGTTTGAAAATTGTAAGTGAAGGCATCGAGGAGTTACGGACGTTTATGCAGCATGATTTGAAACACGAAGAGCAGAGACGCGCGCGCCGCGCCGCGCCGCCTGGCCCAGTGAGCGTAGTTTGCTTTGATATAGGACCGTGTGGCGACGTAAAAAAATACTAGTTTCCACAGTAGAATGAAAGGAGAGTATCGGAAAGTGGTTAATTTGTAATTACATGTGACGAAGAAGTAGCTTTTGCGTGAGTTTGTGTAATCGGTTTTTCTTTTCGGTTTGCATTTGCGTCTTTGAGTGCGTTTTTGCCTGGGACAGTAAGATGGTATCGAGCTGAAATTGATATCACGTACTGAGGTCAGTAGTCGCTTGGCGGTGTCAGAGTTTGAAAATTGTAAGTGAAGGCATCGAGGAGTTACGGACGTTTATGCAGCATGATTTGAAACACGAAGAGCAGAGACGCGCCGCGCCGCGCCGCCTGGCCCAGTGAGCGTAGTTTGCTTTGATATAGGACCGTGTGGCGACGTAAAAAAATACTAGTTTCCACAGTAGAATGAAAGGAGAGTATCGGAAAGTGGTTAATTTGTAATTACATGTGACGAAGAAGTAGCTTTTGCGTGAGTTTGTGTAATCGGTTTTTCTTTTCGGTTTGCATTTGCGTCTTTGAGTGCGTTTTTGCCTGGGACAGTAAGATGGTATCGAGCTGAAATTGATATCACGTACTGAGGTCAGTAGTCGCTTGGCGGTGTCAGAGTTTGAAAATTGTAAGTGAAGGCATCGAGGAGTTACGGACGTTTATGCAGCATGATTTGAAACACGAAGAGCAGAGACGCGCCGCGCCGCGCCGCCTGGCCCAGTGAGCGTAGTTTGCTTTGATATAGGACCGTGTGGCGACGTAAAAAAATACTAGTTTCCACAGTAGAATGAAAGGAGAGTATCGGAAAGTGGTTAATTTGTAATTACATGTGACGAAGAAGTAGCTTTTGCGTGAGTTTGTGTAATCGGTTTTTCTTTTCGGTTTGCATTTGCGTCTTTGAGTGCGTTTTTGCCTGGGACAGTAAGATGGTATCGAGCTGAAATTGATATCACGTACTGAGGTCAGTAGTCGCTTGGCGGTGTCAGAGTTTGAAAATTGTAAGTGAAGGCATCGAGGAGTTACGGACGTTTATGCAGCATGATTTGAAACACGAAGAGCAGAGACGCGCCGCGCCGCGCCGCCTGGCCCAGTGAGCGTAGTTTGCTTTGATATAGGACCGTGTGGCGACGTAAAAAAATACTAGTTTCCACAGTAGAATGAAAGGAGAGTATCGGAAAGTGGTTAATTTGTAATTACATGTGACGAAGAAGTAGCTTTTGCGTGAGTTTGTGTAATCGGTTTTTCTTTTCGGTTTGCATTTGCGTCTTTGAGTGCGTTTTTGCCTGGGACAGTAAGATGGTATCGAGCTGAAATTGATATCACGTACTGAGGTCAGTAGTCGCTTGGCGGTGTCAGAGTTTGAAAATTGTAAGTGAAGGCATCGAGGAGTTACGGACGTTTATGCAGCATGATTTGAAACACGAAGAGCAGAGACGCGCCGCGCCGCGCCGCCTGGCCCAGTGAGCGTAGTTTGCTTTGATATAGGACCGTGTGGCGACGTAAAAAAATACTAGTTTCCACAGTAGAATGAAAGGAGAGTATCGGAAAGTGGTTAATTTGTAATTACATGTGACGAAGAAGTAGCTTTTGCGTGAGTTTGTGTAATCGGTTTTTCTTTTCGGTTTGCATTTGCGTCTTTGAGTGCGTTTTTGCCTGGGACAGTAAGATGGTATCGAGCTGAAATTGATATCACGTACTGAGGTCAGTAGTCGCTTGGCGGTGTCAGAGTTTGAAAATTGTAAGTGAAGGCATCGAGGAGTTACGGACGTTTATGCAGCATGATTTGAAACACGAAGAGCAGAGACGCGCGCGCGCCGCGCCGCCTGGCCCAGTGAGCGTAGTTTGCTTTGATATAGGACCGTGTGGCGACGTAAAAAAATACTAGTTTCCACAGTAGAATGAAAGGAGAGTATCGGAAAGTGGTTAATTTGTAATTACATGTGACGAAGAAGTAGCTTTTGCGTGAGTTTGTGTAATCGGTTTTTCTTTTCGGTTTGCATTTGCGTCTTTGAGTGCGTTTTTGCCTGGGACAGTAAGATGGTATCGAGCTGAAATTGATATCACGTACTGAGGTCAGTAGTCGCTTGGCGGTGTCAGAGTTTGAAAATTGTAAGTGAAGGCATCGAGGAGTTACGGACGTTTATGCAGCATGATTTGAAACACGAAGAGCAGAGACGCGCCGCGCCGCGCCGCCTGGCCCAGTGAGCGTAGTTTGCTTTGATATAGGACCGTGTGGCGACGTAAAAAAATACTAGTTTCCACAGTAGAATGAAAGGAGAGTATCGGAAAGTGGTTAATTTGTAATTACATGTGACGAAGAAGTAGCTTTTGCGTGAGTTTGTGTAATCGGTTTTTCTTTTCGGTTTGCATTTGCGTCTTTGAGTGCGTTTTTGCCTGGGACAGTAAGATGGTATCGAGCTGAAATTGATATCACGTACTGAGGTCAGTAGTCGCTTGGCGGTGTCAGAGTTTGAAAATTGTAAGTGAAGGCATCGAGGAGTTACGGACGTTTATGCAGCATGATTTGAAACACGAAGAGCAGAGACGCGCCGCGCCGCGCCGCGCCGCCTGGCCCAGTGAGCGTAGTTTGCTTTGATATAGGACCGTGTGGCGACGTAAAAAAATACTAGTTTCCACAGTAGAATGAAAGGAGAGTATCGGAAAGTGGTTAATTTGTAATTACATGTGACGAAGAAGTAGCTTTTGCGTGAGTTTGTGTAATCGGTTTTTCTTTTCGGTTTGCATTTGCGTCTTTGAGTGCGTTTTTGCCTGGGACAGTAAGATGGTATCGAGCTGAAATTGATATCACGTACTGAGGTCAGTAGTCGCTTGGCGGTGTCAGAGTTTGAAAATTGTAAGTGAAGGCATCGAGGAGTTACGGACGTTTATGCAGCATGATTTGAAACACGAAGAGCAGAGACGCGCCGCGCCGCGCCGCCTGGCCCAGTGAGCGTAGTTTGCTTTGATATAGGACCGTGTGGCGACGTAAAAAAATACTAGTTTCCACAGTAGAATGAAAGGAGAGTATCGGAAAGTGGTTAATTTGTAATTACATGTGACGAAGAAGTAGCTTTTGCGTGAGTTTGTGTAATCGGTTTTTCTTTTCGGTTTGCATTTGCGTCTTTGAGTGCGTTTTTGCCTGGGACAGTAAGATGGTATCGAGCTGAAATTGATATCACGTACTGAGGTCAGTAGTCGCTTGGCGGTGTCAGAGTTTGAAAATTGTAAGTGAAGGCATCGAGGAGTTACGGACGTTTATGCAGCATGATTTGAAACACGAAGAGCAGAGACGCGCCGCGCCGCGCCGCCTGGCCCAGTGAGCGTAGTTTGCTTTGATATAGGACCGTGTGGCGACGTAAAAAAATACTAGTTTCCACAGTAGAATGAAAGGAGAGTATCGGAAAGTGGTTAATTTGTAATTACATGTGACGAAGAAGTAGCTTTTGCGTGAGTTTGTGTAATCGGTTTTTCTTTTCGGTTTGCATTTGCGTCTTTGAGTGCGTTTTTGCCTGGGACAGTAAGATGGTATCGAGCTGAAATTGATATCACGTACTGAGGTCAGTAGTCGCTTGGCGGTGTCAGAGTTTGAAAATTGTAAGTGAAGGCATCGAGGAGTTACGGACGTTTATGCAGCATGATTTGAAACACGAAGAGCAGAGACGCGCCGCGCCGCGCCGCCTGGCCCAGTGAGCGTAGTTTGCTTTGATATAGGACCGTGTGGCGACGTAAAAAAATACTAGTTTCCACAGTAGAATGAAAGGAGAGTATCGGAAAGTGGTTAATTTGTAATTACATGTGACGAAGAAGTAGCTTTTGCGTGAGTTTGTGTAATCGGTTTTTCTTTTCGGTTTGCATTTGCGTCTTTGAGTGCGTTTTTGCCTGGGACAGTAAGATGGTATCGAGCTGAAATTGATATCACGTACTGAGGTCAGTAGTCGCTTGGCGGTGTCAGAGTTTGAAAATTGTAAGTGAAGGCATCGAGGAGTTACGGACGTTTATGCAGCATGATTTGAAACACGAAGAGCAGAGACGCGCCGCGCCGCGCCGCGCCGCCTGGCCCAGTGAGCGTAGTTTGCTTTGATATAGGACCGTGTGGCGACGTAAAAAAATACTAGTTTCCACAGTAGAATGAAAGGAGAGTATCGGAAAGTGGTTAATTTGTAATTACATGTGACGAAGAAGTAGCTTTTGCGTGAGTTTGTGTAATCGGTTTTTCTTTTCGGTTTGCATTTGCGTCTTTGAGTGCGTTTTTGCCTGGGACAGTAAGATGGTATCGAGCTGAAATTGATATCACGTACTGAGGTCAGTAGTCGCTTGGCGGTGTCAGAGTTTGAAAATTGTAAGTGAAGGCATCGAGGAGTTACGGACGTTTATGCAGCATGATTTGAAACACGAAGAGCAGAGACGCGCCGCGCCGCGCCGCGCCGCCTGGCCCAGTGAGCGTAGTTTGCTTTGATATAGGACCGTGTGGCGACGTAAAAAAATACTAGTTTCCACAGTAGAATGAAAGGAGAGTATCGGAAAGTGGTTAATTTGTAATTACATGTGACGAAGAAGTAGCTTTTGCGTGAGTTTGTGTAATCGGTTTTTCTTTTCGGTTTGCATTTGCGTCTTTGAGTGCGTTTTTGCCTGGGACAGTAAGATGGTATCGAGCTGAAATTGATATCACGTACTGAGGTCAGTAGTCGCTTGGCGGTGTCAGAGTTTGAAAATTGTAAGTGAAGGCATCGAGGAGTTACGGACGTTTATGCAGCATGATTTGAAACACGAAGAGCAGAGACGCGCCGCGCCGCGCCGCCTGGCCCAGTGAGCGTAGTTTGCTTTGATATAGGACCGTGTGGCGACGTAAAAAAATACTAGTTTCCACAGTAGAATGAAAGGAGAGTATCGGAAAGTGGTTAATTTGTAATTACATGTGACGAAGAAGTAGCTTTTGCGTGAGTTTGTGTAATCGGTTTTTCTTTTCGGTTTGCATTTGCGTCTTTGAGTGCGTTTTTGCCTGGGACAGTAAGATGGTATCGAGCTGAAATTGATATCACGTACTGAGGTCAGTAGTCGCTTGGCGGTGTCAGAGTTTGAAAATTGTAAGTGAAGGCATCGAGGAGTTACGGACGTTTATGCAGCATGATTTGAAACACGAAGAGCAGAGACGCGCCGCGCCGCGCCGCCTGGCCCAGTGAGCGTAGTTTGCTTTGATATAGGACCGTGTGGCGACGTAAAAAAATACTAGTTTCCACAGTAGAATGAAAGGAGAGTATCGGAAAGTGGTTAATTTGTAATTACATGTGACGAAGAAGTAGCTTTTGCGTGAGTTTGTGTAATCGGTTTTTCTTTTCGGTTTGCATTTGCGTCTTTGAGTGCGTTTTTGCCTGGGACAGTAAGATGGTATCGAGCTGAAATTGATATCACGTACTGAGGTCAGTAGTCGCTTGGCGGTGTCAGAGTTTGAAAATTGTAAGTGAAGGCATCGAGGAGTTACGGACGTTTATGCAGCATGATTTGAAACACGAAGAGCAGAGACGCGCGCGCCGCGCCGCGCCGCCTGGCCCAGTGAGCGTAGTTTGCTTTGATATAGGACCGTGTGGCGACGTAAAAAAATACTAGTTTCCACAGTAGAATGAAAGGAGAGTATCGGAAAGTGGTTAATTTGTAATTACATGTGACGAAGAAGTAGCTTTTGCGTGAGTTTGTGTAATCGGTTTTTCTTTTCGGTTTGCATTTGCGTCTTTGAGTGCGTTTTTGCCTGGGACAGTAAGATGGTATCGAGCTGAAATTGATATCACGTACTGAGGTCAGTAGTCGCTTGGCGGTGTCAGAGTTTGAAAATTGTAAGTGAAGGCATCGAGGAGTTACGGACGTTTATGCAGCATGATTTGAAACACGAAGAGCAGAGACGCGCCGCGCCGCGCCGCCTGGCCCAGTGAGCGTAGTTTGCTTTGATATAGGACCGTGTGGCGACGTAAAAAAATACTAGTTTCCACAGTAGAATGAAAGGAGAGTATCGGAAAGTGGTTAATTTGTAATTACATGTGACGAAGAAGTAGCTTTTGCGTGAGTTTGTGTAATCGGTTTTTCTTTTCGGTTTGCATTTGCGTCTTTGAGTGCGTTTTTGCCTGGGACAGTAAGATGGTATCGAGCTGAAATTGATATCACGTACTGAGGTCAGTAGTCGCTTGGCGGTGTCAGAGTTTGAAAATTGTAAGTGAAGGCATCGAGGAGTTACGGACGTTTATGCAGCATGATTTGAAACACGAAGAGCAGAGACGCGCCGCGCCGCGCCGCGCCGCCTGGCCCAGTGAGCGTAGTTTGCTTTGATATAGGACCGTGTGGCGACGTAAAAAAATACTAGTTTCCACAGTAGAATGAAAGGAGAGTATCGGAAAGTGGTTAATTTGTAATTACATGTGACGAAGAAGTAGCTTTTGCGTGAGTTTGTGTAATCGGTTTTTCTTTTCGGTTTGCATTTGCGTCTTTGAGTGCGTTTTTGCCTGGGACAGTAAGATGGTATCGAGCTGAAATTGATATCACGTACTGAGGTCAGTAGTCGCTTGGCGGTGTCAGAGTTTGAAAATTGTAAGTGAAGGCATCGAGGAGTTACGGACGTTTATGCAGCATGATTTGAAACACGAAGAGCAGAGACGCGCCGCGCCGCGCCGCCTGGCCCAGTGAGCGTAGTTTGCTTTGATATAGGACCGTGTGGCGACGTAAAAAAATACTAGTTTCCACAGTAGAATGAAAGGAGAGTATCGGAAAGTGGTTAATTTGTAATTACATGTGACGAAGAAGTAGCTTTTGCGTGAGTTTGTGTAATCGGTTTTTCTTTTCGGTTTGCATTTGCGTCTTTGAGTGCGTTTTTGCCTGGGACAGTAAGATGGTATCGAGCTGAAATTGATATCACGTACTGAGGTCAGTAGTCGCTTGGCGGTGTCAGAGTTTGAAAATTGTAAGTGAAGGCATCGAGGAGTTACGGACGTTTATGCAGCATGATTTGAAACACGAAGAGCAGAGACGCGCCGCGCCGCGCCGCCTGGCCCAGTGAGCGTAGTTTGCTTTGATATAGGACCGTGTGGCGACGTAAAAAAATACTAGTTTCCACAGTAGAATGAAAGGAGAGTATCGGAAAGTGGTTAATTTGTAATTACATGTGACGAAGAAGTAGCTTTTGCGTGAGTTTGTGTAATCGGTTTTTCTTTTCGGTTTGCATTTGCGTCTTTGAGTGCGTTTTTGCCTGGGACAGTAAGATGGTATCGAGCTGAAATTGATATCACGTACTGAGGTCAGTAGTCGCTTGGCGGTGTCAGAGTTTGAAAATTGTAAGTGAAGGCATCGAGGAGTTACGGACGTTTATGCAGCATGATTTGAAACACGAAGAGCAGAGACGCGCCGCGCCGCGCCGCCTGGCCCAGTGAGCGTAGTTTGCTTTGATATAGGACCGTGTGGCGACGTAAAAAAATACTAGTTTCCACAGTAGAATGAAAGGAGAGTATCGGAAAGTGGTTAATTTGTAATTACATGTGACGAAGAAGTAGCTTTTGCGTGAGTTTGTGTAATCGGTTTTTCTTTTCGGTTTGCATTTGCGTCTTTGAGTGCGTTTTTGCCTGGGACAGTAAGATGGTATCGAGCTGAAATTGATATCACGTACTGAGGTCAGTAGTCGCTTGGCGGTGTCAGAGTTTGAAAATTGTAAGTGAAGGCATCGAGGAGTTACGGACGTTTATGCAGCATGATTTGAAACACGAAGAGCAGAGACGCGCCGCGCCGCGCCGCCTGGCCCAGTGAGCGTAGTTTGCTTTGATATAGGACCGTGTGGCGACGTAAAAAAATACTAGTTTCCACAGTAGAATGAAAGGAGAGTATCGGAAAGTGGTTAATTTGTAATTACATGTGACGAAGAAGTAGCTTTTGCGTGAGTTTGTGTAATCGGTTTTTCTTTTCGGTTTGCATTTGCGTCTTTGAGTGCGTTTTTGCCTGGGACAGTAAGATGGTATCGAGCTGAAATTGATATCACGTACTGAGGTCAGTAGTCGCTTGGCGGTGTCAGAGTTTGAAAATTGTAAGTGAAGGCATCGAGGAGTTACGGACGTTTATGCAGCATGATTTGAAACACGAAGAGCAGAGACGCGCCGCGCCGCGCCGCCTGGCCCAGTGAGCGTAGTTTGCTTTGATATAGGACCGTGTGGCGACGTAAAAAAATACTAGTTTCCACAGTAGAATGAAAGGAGAGTATCGGAAAGTGGTTAATTTGTAATTACATGTGACGAAGAAGTAGCTTTTGCGTGAGTTTGTGTAATCGGTTTTTCTTTTCGGTTTGCATTTGCGTCTTTGAGTGCGTTTTTGCCTGGGACAGTAAGATGGTATCGAGCTGAAATTGATATCACGTACTGAGGTCAGTAGTCGCTTGGCGGTGTCAGAGTTTGAAAATTGTAAGTGAAGGCATCGAGGAGTTACGGACGTTTATGCAGCATGATTTGAAACACGAAGAGCAGAGACGCGCCGCGCCGCGCCGCCTGGCCCAGTGAGCGTAGTTTGCTTTGATATAGGACCGTGTGGCGACGTAAAAAAATACTAGTTTCCACAGTAGAATGAAAGGAGAGTATCGGAAAGTGGTTAATTTGTAATTACATGTGACGAAGAAGTAGCTTTTGCGTGAGTTTGTGTAATCGGTTTTTCTTTTCGGTTTGCATTTGCGTCTTTGAGTGCGTTTTTGCCTGGGACAGTAAGATGGTATCGAGCTGAAATTGATATCACGTACTGAGGTCAGTAGTCGCTTGGCGGTGTCAGAGTTTGAAAATTGTAAGTGAAGGCATCGAGGAGTTACGGACGTTTATGCAGCATGATTTGAAACACGAAGAGCAGAGACGCGCCGCGCCGCGCCGCCTGGCCCAGTGAGCGTAGTTTGCTTTGATATAGGACCGTGTGGCGACGTAAAAAAATACTAGTTTCCACAGTAGAATGAAAGGAGAGTATCGGAAAGTGGTTAATTTGTAATTACATGTGACGAAGAAGTAGCTTTTGCGTGAGTTTGTGTAATCGGTTTTTCTTTTCGGTTTGCATTTGCGTCTTTGAGTGCGTTTTTGCCTGGGACAGTAAGATGGTATCGAGCTGAAATTGATATCACGTACTGAGGTCAGTAGTCGCTTGGCGGTGTCAGAGTTTGAAAATTGTAAGTGAAGGCATCGAGGAGTTACGGACGTTTATGCAGCATGATTTGAAACACGAAGAGCAGAGACGCGCGCGCCGCGCCGCGCCGCCTGGCCCAGTGAGCGTAGTTTGCTTTGATATAGGACCGTGTGGCGACGTAAAAAAATACTAGTTTCCACAGTAGAATGAAAGGAGAGTATCGGAAAGTGGTTAATTTGTAATTACATGTGACGAAGAAGTAGCTTTTGCGTGAGTTTGTGTAATCGGTTTTTCTTTTCGGTTTGCATTTGCGTCTTTGAGTGCGTTTTTGCCTGGGACAGTAAGATGGTATCGAGCTGAAATTGATATCACGTACTGAGGTCAGTAGTCGCTTGGCGGTGTCAGAGTTTGAAAATTGTAAGTGAAGGCATCGAGGAGTTACGGACGTTTATGCAGCATGATTTGAAACACGAAGAGCAGAGACGCGCCGCGCCGCGCCGCCTGGCCCAGTGAGCGTAGTTTGCTTTGATATAGGACCGTGTGGCGACGTAAAAAAATACTAGTTTCCACAGTAGAATGAAAGGAGAGTATCGGAAAGTGGTTAATTTGTAATTACATGTGACGAAGAAGTAGCTTTTGCGTGAGTTTGTGTAATCGGTTTTTCTTTTCGGTTTGCATTTGCGTCTTTGAGTGCGTTTTTGCCTGGGACAGTAAGATGGTATCGAGCTGAAATTGATATCACGTACTGAGGTCAGTAGTCGCTTGGCGGTGTCAGAGTTTGAAAATTGTAAGTGAAGGCATCGAGGAGTTACGGACGTTTATGCAGCATGATTTGAAACACGAAGAGCAGAGACGCGCCGCGCCGCGCCGCCTGGCCCAGTGAGCGTAGTTTGCTTTGATATAGGACCGTGTGGCGACGTAAAAAAATACTAGTTTCCACAGTAGAATGAAAGGAGAGTATCGGAAAGTGGTTAATTTGTAATTACATGTGACGAAGAAGTAGCTTTTGCGTGAGTTTGTGTAATCGGTTTTTCTTTTCGGTTTGCATTTGCGTCTTTGAGTGCGTTTTTGCCTGGGACAGTAAGATGGTATCGAGCTGAAATTGATATCACGTACTGAGGTCAGTAGTCGCTTGGCGGTGTCAGAGTTTGAAAATTGTAAGTGAAGGCATCGAGGAGTTACGGACGTTTATGCAGCATGATTTGAAACACGAAGAGCAGAGACGCGCCGCGCCGCGCCGCCTGGCCCAGTGAGCGTAGTTTGCTTTGATATAGGACCGTGTGGCGACGTAAAAAAATACTAGTTTCCACAGTAGAATGAAAGGAGAGTATCGGAAAGTGGTTAATTTGTAATTACATGTGACGAAGAAGTAGCTTTTGCGTGAGTTTGTGTAATCGGTTTTTCTTTTCGGTTTGCATTTGCGTCTTTGAGTGCGTTTTTGCCTGGGACAGTAAGATGGTATCGAGCTGAAATTGATATCACGTACTGAGGTCAGTAGTCGCTTGGCGGTGTCAGAGTTTGAAAATTGTAAGTGAAGGCATCGAGGAGTTACGGACGTTTATGCAGCATGATTTGAAACACGAAGAGCAGAGACGCGCCGCGCCGCGCCGCCTGGCCCAGTGAGCGTAGTTTGCTTTGATATAGGACCGTGTGGCGACGTAAAAAAATACTAGTTTCCACAGTAGAATGAAAGGAGAGTATCGGAAAGTGGTTAATTTGTAATTACATGTGACGAAGAAGTAGCTTTTGCGTGAGTTTGTGTAATCGGTTTTTCTTTTCGGTTTGCATTTGCGTCTTTGAGTGCGTTTTTGCCTGGGACAGTAAGATGGTATCGAGCTGAAATTGATATCACGTACTGAGGTCAGTAGTCGCTTGGCGGTGTCAGAGTTTGAAAATTGTAAGTGAAGGCATCGAGGAGTTACGGACGTTTATGCAGCATGATTTGAAACACGAAGAGCAGAGACGCGCCGCGCCGCGCCGCGCCGCCTGGCCCAGTGAGCGTAGTTTGCTTTGATATAGGACCGTGTGGCGACGTAAAAAAATACTAGTTTCCACAGTAGAATGAAAGGAGAGTATCGGAAAGTGGTTAATTTGTAATTACATGTGACGAAGAAGTAGCTTTTGCGTGAGTTTGTGTAATCGGTTTTTCTTTTCGGTTTGCATTTGCGTCTTTGAGTGCGTTTTTGCCTGGGACAGTAAGATGGTATCGAGCTGAAATTGATATCACGTACTGAGGTCAGTAGTCGCTTGGCGGTGTCAGAGTTTGAAAATTGTAAGTGAAGGCATCGAGGAGTTACGGACGTTTATGCAGCATGATTTGAAACACGAAGAGCAGAGACGCGCCGCGCCGCGCCGCCTGGCCCAGTGAGCGTAGTTTGCTTTGATATAGGACCGTGTGGCGACGTAAAAAAATACTAGTTTCCACAGTAGAATGAAAGGAGAGTATCGGAAAGTGGTTAATTTGTAATTACATGTGACGAAGAAGTAGCTTTTGCGTGAGTTTGTGTAATCGGTTTTTCTTTTCGGTTTGCATTTGCGTCTTTGAGTGCGTTTTTGCCTGGGACAGTAAGATGGTATCGAGCTGAAATTGATATCACGTACTGAGGTCAGTAGTCGCTTGGCGGTGTCAGAGTTTGAAAATTGTAAGTGAAGGCATCGAGGAGTTACGGACGTTTATGCAGCATGATTTGAAACACGAAGAGCAGAGACGCGCCGCGCCGCGCCGCCTGGCCCAGTGAGCGTAGTTTGCTTTGATATAGGACCGTGTGGCGACGTAAAAAAATACTAGTTTCCACAGTAGAATGAAAGGAGAGTATCGGAAAGTGGTTAATTTGTAATTACATGTGACGAAGAAGTAGCTTTTGCGTGAGTTTGTGTAATCGGTTTTTCTTTTCGGTTTGCATTTGCGTCTTTGAGTGCGTTTTTGCCTGGGACAGTAAGATGGTATCGAGCTGAAATTGATATCACGTACTGAGGTCAGTAGTCGCTTGGCGGTGTCAGAGTTTGAAAATTGTAAGTGAAGGCATCGAGGAGTTACGGACGTTTATGCAGCATGATTTGAAACACGAAGAGCAGAGACGCGCCGCGCCGCGCCGCCTGGCCCAGTGAGCGTAGTTTGCTTTGATATAGGACCGTGTGGCGACGTAAAAAAATACTAGTTTCCACAGTAGAATGAAAGGAGAGTATCGGAAAGTGGTTAATTTGTAATTACATGTGACGAAGAAGTAGCTTTTGCGTGAGTTTGTGTAATCGGTTTTTCTTTTCGGTTTGCATTTGCGTCTTTGAGTGCGTTTTTGCCTGGGACAGTAAGATGGTATCGAGCTGAAATTGATATCACGTACTGAGGTCAGTAGTCGCTTGGCGGTGTCAGAGTTTGAAAATTGTAAGTGAAGGCATCGAGGAGTTACGGACGTTTATGCAGCATGATTTGAAACACGAAGAGCAGAGACGCGCCGCGCCGCGCCGCCTGGCCCAGTGAGCGTAGTTTGCTTTGATATAGGACCGTGTGGCGACGTAAAAAAATACTAGTTTCCACAGTAGACGGAAAGTGGTTAATTTGTAATTACATGTGACGAAGAAGTAGCTTTTGCGTGAGTTTGTGTAATCGGTTTTTCTTTTCGGTTTGCATTTGCGTCTTTGAGTGCGTTTTTGCCTGGGACAGTAAGATGGTATCGAGCTGAAATTGATATCACGTACTGAGGTCAGTAGTCGCTTGGCGGTGTCAGAGTTTGAAAATTGTAAGTGAAGGCATCGAGGAGTTACGGACGTTTATGCAGCATGATTTGAAACACGAAGAGCAGAGACGCGCCGCGCCGCGCCGCGCCGCCTGGCCCAGTGAGCGTAGTTTGCTTTGATATAGGACCGTGTGGCGACGTAAAAAAATACTAGTTTCCACAGTAGAATGAAAGGAGAGTATCGGAAAGTGGTTAATTTGTAATTACATGTGACGAAGAAGTAGCTTTTGCGTGAGTTTGTGTAATCGGTTTTTCTTTTCGGTTTGCATTTGCGTCTTTGAGTGCGTTTTTGCCTGGGACAGTAAGATGGTATCGAGCTGAAATTGATATCACGTACTGAGGTCAGTAGTCGCTTGGCGGTGTCAGAGTTTGAAAATTGTAAGTGAAGGCATCGAGGAGTTACGGACGTTTATGCAGCATGATTTGAAACACGAAGAGCAGAGACGCGCCGCGCCGCGCCGCCTGGCCCAGTGAGCGTAGTTTGCTTTGATATAGGACCGTGTGGCGACGTAAAAAAATACTAGTTTCCACAGTAGAATGAAAGGAGAGTATCGGAAAGTGGTTAATTTGTAATTACATGTGACGAAGAAGTAGCTTTTGCGTGAGTTTGTGTAATCGGTTTTTCTTTTCGGTTTGCATTTGCGTCTTTGAGTGCGTTTTTGCCTGGGACAGTAAGATGGTATCGAGCTGAAATTGATATCACGTACTGAGGTCAGTAGTCGCTTGGCGGTGTCAGAGTTTGAAAATTGTAAGTGAAGGCATCGAGGAGTTACGGACGTTTATGCAGCATGATTTGAAACACGAAGAGCAGAGACGCGCCGCGCCGCGCCGCCTGGCCCAGTGAGCGTAGTTTGCTTTGATATAGGACCGTGTGGCGACGTAAAAAAATACTAGTTTCCACAGTAGAATGAAAGGAGAGTATCGGAAAGTGGTTAATTTGTAATTACATGTGACGAAGAAGTAGCTTTTGCGTGAGTTTGTGTAATCGGTTTTTCTTTTCGGTTTGCATTTGCGTCTTTGAGTGCGTTTTTGCCTGGGACAGTAAGATGGTATCGAGCTGAAATTGATATCACGTACTGAGGTCAGTAGTCGCTTGGCGGTGTCAGAGTTTGAAAATTGTAAGTGAAGGCATCGAGGAGTTACGGACGTTTATGCAGCATGATTTGAAACACGAAGAGCAGAGACGCGCCGCGCCGCGCCGCCTGGCCCAGTGAGCGTAGTTTGCTTTGATATAGGACCGTGTGGCGACGTAAAAAAATACTAGTTTCCACAGTAGAATGAAAGGAGAGTATCGGAAAGTGGTTAATTTGTAATTACATGTGACGAAGAAGTAGCTTTTGCGTGAGTTTGTGTAATCGGTTTTTCTTTTCGGTTTGCATTTGCGTCTTTGAGTGCGTTTTTGCCTGGGACAGTAAGATGGTATCGAGCTGAAATTGATATCACGTACTGAGGTCAGTAGTCGCTTGGCGGTGTCAGAGTTTGAAAATTGTAAGTGAAGGCATCGAGGAGTTACGGACGTTTATGCAGCATGATTTGAAACACGAAGAGCAGAGACGCGCCGCGCCGCGCCGCCTGGCCCAGTGAGCGTAGTTTGCTTTGATATAGGACCGTGTGGCGACGTAAAAAAATACTAGTTTCCACAGTAGAATGAAAGGAGAGTATCGGAAAGTGGTTAATTTGTAATTACATGTGACGAAGAAGTAGCTTTTGCGTGAGTTTGTGTAATCGGTTTTTCTTTTCGGTTTGCATTTGCGTCTTTGAGTGCGTTTTTGCCTGGGACAGTAAGATGGTATCGAGCTGAAATTGATATCACGTACTGAGGTCAGTAGTCGCTTGGCGGTGTCAGAGTTTGAAAATTGTAAGTGAAGGCATCGAGGAGTTACGGACGTTTATGCAGCATGATTTGAAACACGAAGAGCAGAGACGCGCCGCGCCGCGCCGCCTGGCCCAGTGAGCGTAGTTTGCTTTGATATAGGACCGTGTGGCGACGTAAAAAAATACTAGTTTCCACAGTAGAATGAAAGGAGAGTATCGGAAAGTGGTTAATTTGTAATTACATGTGACGAAGAAGTAGCTTTTGCGTGAGTTTGTGTAATCGGTTTTTCTTTTCGGTTTGCATTTGCGTCTTTGAGTGCGTTTTTGCCTGGGACAGTAAGATGGTATCGAGCTGAAATTGATATCACGTACTGAGGTCAGTAGTCGCTTGGCGGTGTCAGAGTTTGAAAATTGTAAGTGAAGGCATCGAGGAGTTACGGACGTTTATGCAGCATGATTTGAAACACGAAGAGCAGAGACGCGCCGCGCCGCGCCGCCTGGCCCAGTGAGCGTAGTTTGCTTTGATATAGGACCGTGTGGCGACGTAAAAAAATACTAGTTTCCACAGTAGAATGAAAGGAGAGTATCGGAAAGTGGTTAATTTGTAATTACATGTGACGAAGAAGTAGCTTTTGCGTGAGTTTGTGTAATCGGTTTTTCTTTTCGGTTTGCATTTGCGTCTTTGAGTGCGTTTTTGCCTGGGACAGTAAGATGGTATCGAGCTGAAATTGATATCACGTACTGAGGTCAGTAGTCGCTTGGCGGTGTCAGAGTTTGAAAATTGTAAGTGAAGGCATCGAGGAGTTACGGACGTTTATGCAGCATGATTTGAAACACGAAGAGCAGAGACGCGCCGCGCCGCGCCGCCTGGCCCAGTGAGCGTAGTTTGCTTTGATATAGGACCGTGTGGCGACGTAAAAAAATACTAGTTTCCACAGTAGAATGAAAGGAGAGTATCGGAAAGTGGTTAATTTGTAATTACATGTGACGAAGAAGTAGCTTTTGCGTGAGTTTGTGTAATCGGTTTTTCTTTTCGGTTTGCATTTGCGTCTTTGAGTGCGTTTTTGCCTGGGACAGTAAGATGGTATCGAGCTGAAATTGATATCACGTACTGAGGTCAGTAGTCGCTTGGCGGTGTCAGAGTTTGAAAATTGTAAGTGAAGGCATCGAGGAGTTACGGACGTTTATGCAGCATGATTTGAAACACGAAGAGCAGAGACGCGCCGCGCCGCGCCGCGCCGCCTGGCCCAGTGAGCGTAGTTTGCTTTGATATAGGACCGTGTGGCGACGTAAAAAAATACTAGTTTCCACAGTAGAATGAAAGGAGAGTATCGGAAAGTGGTTAATTTGTAATTACATGTGACGAAGAAGTAGCTTTTGCGTGAGTTTGTGTAATCGGTTTTTCTTTTCGGTTTGCATTTGCGTCTTTGAGTGCGTTTTTGCCTGGGACAGTAAGATGGTATCGAGCTGAAATTGATATCACGTACTGAGGTCAGTAGTCGCTTGGCGGTGTCAGAGTTTGAAAATTGTAAGTGAAGGCATCGAGGAGTTACGGACGTTTATGCAGCATGATTTGAAACACGAAGAGCAGAGACGCGCCGCGCCGCGCCGCCTGGCCCAGTGAGCGTAGTTTGCTTTGATATAGGACCGTGTGGCGACGTAAAAAAATACTAGTTTCCACAGTAGAATGAAAGGAGAGTATCGGAAAGTGGTTAATTTGTAATTACATGTGACGAAGAAGTAGCTTTTGCGTGAGTTTGTGTAATCGGTTTTTCTTTTCGGTTTGCATTTGCGTCTTTGAGTGCGTTTTTGCCTGGGACAGTAAGATGGTATCGAGCTGAAATTGATATCACGTACTGAGGTCAGTAGTCGCTTGGCGGTGTCAGAGTTTGAAAATTGTAAGTGAAGGCATCGAGGAGTTACGGACGTTTATGCAGCATGATTTGAAACACGAAGAGCAGAGACGCGCCGCGCCGCGCCGCCTGGCCCAGTGAGCGTAGTTTGCTTTGATATAGGACCGTGTGGCGACGTAAAAAAATACTAGTTTCCACAGTAGAATGAAAGGAGAGTATCGGAAAGTGGTTAATTTGTAATTACATGTGACGAAGAAGTAGCTTTTGCGTGAGTTTGTGTAATCGGTTTTTCTTTTCGGTTTGCATTTGCGTCTTTGAGTGCGTTTTTGCCTGGGACAGTAAGATGGTATCGAGCTGAAATTGATATCACGTACTGAGGTCAGTAGTCGCTTGGCGGTGTCAGAGTTTGAAAATTGTAAGTGAAGGCATCGAGGAGTTACGGACGTTTATGCAGCATGATTTGAAACACGAAGAGCAGAGACGCGCCGCGCCGCGCCGCGCCGCCTGGCCCAGTGAGCGTAGTTTGCTTTGATATAGGACCGTGTGGCGACGTAAAAAAATACTAGTTTCCACAGTAGAATGAAAGGAGAGTATCGGAAAGTGGTTAATTTGTAATTACATGTGACGAAGAAGTAGCTTTTGCGTGAGTTTGTGTAATCGGTTTTTCTTTTCGGTTTGCATTTGCGTCTTTGAGTGCGTTTTTGCCTGGGACAGTAAGATGGTATCGAGCTGAAATTGATATCACGTACTGAGGTCAGTAGTCGCTTGGCGGTGTCAGAGTTTGAAAATTGTAAGTGAAGGCATCGAGGAGTTACGGACGTTTATGCAGCATGATTTGAAACACGAAGAGCAGAGACGCGCCGCGCCGCGCCGCGCCGCCTGGCCCAGTGAGCGTAGTTTGCTTTGATATAGGACCGTGTGGCGACGTAAAAAAATACTAGTTTCCACAGTAGAATGAAAGGAGAGTATCGGAAAGTGGTTAATTTGTAATTACATGTGACGAAGAAGTAGCTTTTGCGTGAGTTTGTGTAATCGGTTTTTCTTTTCGGTTTGCATTTGCGTCTTTGAGTACGTTTTTGCCTGGGACAGTAAGATGGTATCGAGCTGAAATTGATATCACGTACTGAGGTCAGTAGTCGCTTGGCGGTGTCAGAGTTTGAAAATTGTAAGTGAAGGCATCGAGGAGTTACGGACGTTTATGCAGCATGATTTGAAACACGAAGAGCAGAGACGCGCCGCGCCGCGCCGCGCCGCCTGGCCCAGTGAGCGTAGTTTGCTTTGATATAGGACCGTGTGGCGACGTAAAAAAATACTAGTTTCCACAGTAGAATGAAAGGAGAGTATCGGAAAGTGGTTAATTTGTAATTACATGTGACGAAGAAGTAGCTTTTGCGTGAGTTTGTGTAATCGGTTTTTCTTTTCGGTTTGCATTTGCGTCTTTGAGTGCGTTTTTGCCTGGGACAGTAAGATGGTATCGAGCTGAAATTGATATCACGTACTGAGGTCAGTAGTCGCTTGGCGGTGTCAGAGTTTGAAAATTGTAAGTGAAGGCATCGAGGAGTTACGGACGTTTATGCAGCATGATTTGAAACACGAAGAGCAGAGACGCGCCGCGCCGCGCCGCCTGGCCCAGTGAGCGTAGTTTGCTTTGATATAGGACCGTGTGGCGACGTAAAAAAATACTAGTTTCCACAGTAGAATGAAAGGAGAGTATCGCAAAGTGGTTAATTTGTAATTACATGTGACGAAGAAGTAGCTTTTGCGTGAGTTTGTGTAATCGGTTTTTCTTTTCGGTTTGCATTTGCGTCTTTGAGTGCGTTTTTGCCTGGGACAGTAAGATGGTATCGAGCTGAAATTGATATCACGTACTGAGGTCAGTAGTCGCTTGGCGGTGTCAGAGTTTGAAAATTGTAAGTGAAGGCATCGAGGAGTTACGGACGTTTATGCAGCATGATTTGAAACACGAAGAGCAGAGACGCGCCGCGCCGCGCCGCGCCGCCTGGCCCAGTGAGCGTAGTTTGCTTTGATATAGGACCGTGTGGCGACGTAAAAAAATACTAGTTTCCACAGTAGAATGAAAGGAGAGTATCGGAAAGTGGTTAATTTGTAATTACATGTGACGAAGAAGTAGCTTTTGCGTGAGTTTGTGTAATCGGTTTTTCTTTTCGGTTTGCATTTGCGTCTTTGAGTGCGTTTTTGCCTGGGACAGTAAGATGGTATCGAGCTGAAATTGATATCACGTACTGAGGTCAGTAGTCGCTTGGCGGTGTCAGAGTTTGAAAATTGTAAGTGAAGGCATCGAGGAGTTACGGACGTTTATGCAGCATGATTTGAAACACGAAGAGCAGAGACGCGCCGCGCCGCGCCGCCTGGCCCAGTGAGCGTAGTTTGCTTTGATATAGGACCGTGTGGCGACGTAAAAAAATACTAGTTTCCACAGTAGAATGAAAGGAGAGTATCGGAAAGTGGTTAATTTGTAATTACATGTGACGAAGAAGTAGCTTTTGCGTGAGTTTGTGTAATCGGTTTTTCTTTTCGGTTTGCATTTGCGTCTTTGAGTGCGTTTTTGCCTGGGACAGTAAGATGGTATCGAGCTGAAATTGATATCACGTACTGAGGTCAGTAGTCGCTTGGCGGTGTCAGAGTTTGAAAATTGTAAGTGAAGGCATCGAGGAGTTACGGACGTTTATGCAGCATGATTTGAAACACGAAGAGCAGAGACGCGCCGCGCCGCGCCGCGCCGCCTGGCCCAGTGAGCGTAGTTTGCTTTGATATAGGACCGTGTGGCGACGTAAAAAAATACTAGTTTCCACAGTAGAATGAAAGGAGAGTATCGGAAAGTGGTTAATTTGTAATTACATGTGACGAAGAAGTAGCTTTTGCGTGAGTTTGTGTAATCGGTTTTTCTTTTCGGTTTGCATTTGCGTCTTTGAGTGCGTTTTTGCCTGGGACAGTAAGATGGTATCGAGCTGAAATTGATATCACGTACTGAGGTCAGTAGTCGCTTGGCGGTGTCAGAGTTTGAAAATTGTAAGTGAAGGCATCGAGGAGTTACGGACGTTTATGCAGCATGATTTGAAACACGAAGAGCAGAGACGCGCCGCGCCGCGCCGCCTGGCCCAGTGAGCGTAGTTTGCTTTGATATAGGACCGTGTGGCGACGTAAAAAAATACTAGTTTCCACAGTAGAATGAAAGGAGAGTATCGGAAAGTGGTTAATTTGTAATTACATGTGACGAAGAAGTAGCTTTTGCGTGAGTTTGTGTAATCGGTTTTTCTTTTCGGTTTGCATTTGCGTCTTTGAGTGCGTTTTTGCCTGGGACAGTAAGATGGTATCGAGCTGAAATTGATATCACGTACTGAGGTCAGTAGTCGCTTGGCGGTGTCAGAGTTTGAAAATTGTAAGTGAAGGCATCGAGGAGTTACGGACGTTTATGCAGCATGATTTGAAACACGAAGAGCAGAGACGCGCCGCGCCGCGCCGCCTGGCCCAGTGAGCGTAGTTTGCTTTGATATAGGACCGTGTGGCGACGTAAAAAAATACTAGTTTCCACAGTAGAATGAAAGGAGAGTATCGGAAAGTGGTTAATTTGTAATTACATGTGACGAAGAAGTAGCTTTTGCGTGAGTTTGTGTAATCGGTTTTTCTTTTCGGTTTGCATTTGCGTCTTTGAGTGCGTTTTTGCCTGGGACAGTAAGATGGTATCGAGCTGAAATTGATATCACGTACTGAGGTCAGTAGTCGCTTGGCGGTGTCAGAGTTTGAAAATTGTAAGTGAAGGCATCGAGGAGTTACGGACGTTTATGCAGCATGATTTGAAACACGAAGAGCAGAGACGCGCCGCGCCGCGCCGCGCCGCCTGGCCCAGTGAGCGTAGTTTGCTTTGATATAGGACCGTGTGGCGACGTAAAAAAATACTAGTTTCCACAGTAGAATGAAAGGAGAGTATCGGAAAGTGGTTAATTTGTAATTACATGTGACGAAGAAGTAGCTTTTGCGTGAGTTTGTGTAATCGGTTTTTCTTTTCGGTTTGCATTTGCGTCTTTGAGTGCGTTTTTGCCTGGGACAGTAAGATGGTATCGAGCTGAAATTGATATCACGTACTGAGGTCAGTAGTCGCTTGGCGGTGTCAGAGTTTGAAAATTGTAAGTGAAGGCATCGAGGAGTTACGGACGTTTATGCAGCATGATTTGAAACACGAAGAGCAGAGACGCGCCGCGCCGCGCCGCGCCGCCTGGCCCAGTGAGCGTAGTTTGCTTTGATATAGGACCGTGTGGCGACGTAAAAAAATACTAGTTTCCACAGTAGAATGAAAGGAGAGTATCGGAAAGTGGTTAATTTGTAATTACATGTGACGAAGAAGTAGCTTTTGCGTGAGTTTGTGTAATCGGTTTTTCTTTTCGGTTTGCATTTGCGTCTTTGAGTGCGTTTTTGCCTGGGACAGTAAGATGGTATCGAGCTGAAATTGATATCACGTACTGAGGTCAGTAGTCGCTTGGCGGTGTCAGAGTTTGAAAATTGTAAGTGAAGGCATCGAGGAGTTACGGACGTTTATGCAGCATGATTTGAAACACGAAGAGCAGAGACGCGCCGCGCCGCGCCGCGCCGCCTGGCCCAGTGAGCGTAGTTTGCTTTGATATAGGACCGTGTGGCGACGTAAAAAAATACTAGTTTCCACAGTAGAATGAAAGGAGAGTATCGGAAAGTGGTTAATTTGTAATTACATGTGACGAAGAAGTAGCTTTTGCGTGAGTTTGTGTAATCGGTTTTTCTTTTCGGTTTGCATTTGCGTCTTTGAGTGCGTTTTTGCCTGGGACAGTAAGATGGTATCGAGCTGAAATTGATATCACGTACTGAGGTCAGTAGTCGCTTGGCGGTGTCAGAGTTTGAAAATTGTAAGTGAAGGCATCGAGGAGTTACGGACGTTTATGCAGCATGATTTGAAACACGAAGAGCAGAGACGCGCCGCGCCGCGCCGCGCCGCCTGGCCCAGTGAGCGTAGTTTGCTTTGATATAGGACCGTGTGGCGACGTAAAAAAATACTAGTTTCCACAGTAGAATGAAAGGAGAGTATCGGAAAGTGGTTAATTTGTAATTACATGTGACGAAGAAGTAGCTTTTGCGTGAGTTTGTGTAATCGGTTTTTCTTTTCGGTTTGCATTTGCGTCTTTGAGTGCGTTTTTGCCTGGGACAGTAAGATGGTATCGAGCTGAAATTGATATCACGTACTGAGGTCAGTAGTCGCTTGGCGGTGTCAGAGTTTGAAAATTGTAAGTGAAGGCATCGAGGAGTTACGGACGTTTATGCAGCATGATTTGAAACACGAAGAGCAGAGACGCGCCGCGCCGCGCCGCCTGGCCCAGTGAGCGTAGTTTGCTTTGATATAGGACCGTGTGGCGACGTAAAAAAATACTAGTTTCCACAGTAGAATGAAAGGAGAGTATCGGAAAGTGGTTAATTTGTAATTACATGTGACGAAGAAGTAGCTTTTGCGTGAGTTTGTGTAATCGGTTTTTCTTTTCGGTTTGCATTTGCGTCTTTGAGTGCGTTTTTGCCTGGGACAGTAAGATGGTATCGAGCTGAAATTGATATCACGTACTGAGGTCAGTAGTCGCTTGGCGGTGTCAGAGTTTGAAAATTGTAAGTGAAGGCATCGAGGAGTTACGGACGTTTATGCAGCATGATTTGAAACACGAAGAGCAGAGACGCGCCGCGCCGCGCCGCCTGGCCCAGTGAGCGTAGTTTGCTTTGATATAGGACCGTGTGGCGACGTAAAAAAATACTAGTTTCCACAGTAGAATGAAAGGAGAGTATCGGAAAGTGGTTAATTTGTAATTACATGTGACGAAGAAGTAGCTTTTGCGTGAGTTTGTGTAATCGGTTTTTCTTTTCGGTTTGCATTTGCGTCTTTGAGTGCGTTTTTGCCTGGGACAGTAAGATGGTATCGAGCTGAAATTGATATCACGTACTGAGGTCAGTAGTCGCTTGGCGGTGTCAGAGTTTGAAAATTGTAAGTGAAGGCATCGAGGAGTTACGGACGTTTATGCAGCATGATTTGAAACACGAAGAGCAGAGACGCGCCGCGCCGCGCCGCGCCGCCTGGCCCAGTGAGCGTAGTTTGCTTTGATATAGGACCGTGTGGCGACGTAAAAAAATACTAGTTTCCACAGTAGAATGAAAGGAGAGTATCGGAAAGTGGTTAATTTGTAATTACATGTGACGAAGAAGTAGCTTTTGCGTGAGTTTGTGTAATCGGTTTTTCTTTTCGGTTTGCATTTGCGTCTTTGAGTGCGTTTTTGCCTGGGACAGTAAGATGGTATCGAGCTGAAATTGATATCACGTACTGAGGTCAGTAGTCGCTTGGCGGTGTCAGAGTTTGAAAATTGTAAGTGAAGGCATCGAGGAGTTACGGACGTTTATGCAGCATGATTTGAAACACGAAGAGCAGAGACGCGCCGCGCCGCGCCGCGCCGCCTGGCCCAGTGAGCGTAGTTTGCTTTGATATAGGACCGTGTGGCGACGTAAAAAAATACTAGTTTCCACAGTAGAATGAAAGGAGAGTATCGGAAAGTGGTTAATTTGTAATTACATGTGACGAAGAAGTAGCTTTTGCGTGAGTTTGTGTAATCGGTTTTTCTTTTCGGTTTGCATTTGCGTCTTTGAGTGCGTTTTTGCCTGGGACAGTAAGATGGTATCGAGCTGAAATTGATATCACGTACTGAGGTCAGTAGTCGCTTGGCGGTGTCAGAGTTTGAAAATTGTAAGTGAAGGCATCGAGGAGTTACGGACGTTTATGCAGCATGATTTGAAACACGAAGAGCAGAGACGCGCCGCGCCGCGCCGCGCCGCCTGGCCCAGTGAGCGTAGTTTGCTTTGATATAGGACCGTGTGGCGACGTAAAAAAATACTAGTTTCCACAGTAGAATGAAAGGAGAGTATCGGAAAGTGGTTAATTTGTAATTACATGTGACGAAGAAGTAGCTTTTGCGTGAGTTTGTGTAATCGGTTTTTCTTTTCGGTTTGCATTTGCGTCTTTGAGTGCGTTTTTGCCTGGGACAGTAAGATGGTATCGAGCTGAAATTGATATCACGTACTGAGGTCAGTAGTCGCTTGGCGGTGTCAGAGTTTGAAAATTGTAAGTGAAGGCATCGAGGAGTTACGGACGTTTATGCAGCATGATTTGAAACACGAAGAGCAGAGACGCGCCGCGCCGCGCCGCCTGGCCCAGTGAGCGTAGTTTGCTTTGATATAGGACCGTGTGGCGACGTAAAAAAATACTAGTTTCCACAGTAGAATGAAAGGAGAGTATCGGAAAGTGGTTAATTTGTAATTACATGTGACGAAGAAGTAGCTTTTGCGTGAGTTTGTGTAATCGGTTTTTCTTTTCGGTTTGCATTTGCGTCTTTGAGTGCGTTTTTGCCTGGGACAGTAAGATGGTATCGAGCTGAAATTGATATCACGTACTGAGGTCAGTAGTCGCTTGGCGGTGTCAGAGTTTGAAAATTGTAAGTGAAGGCATCGAGGAGTTACGGACGTTTATGCAGCATGATTTGAAACACGAAGAGCAGAGACGCGCCGCGCCGCGCCGCCTGGCCCAGTGAGCGTAGTTTGCTTTGATATAGGACCGTGTGGCGACGTAAAAAAATACTAGTTTCCACAGTAGAATGAAAGGAGAGTATCGGAAAGTGGTTAATTTGTAATTACATGTGACGAAGAAGTAGCTTTTGCGTGAGTTTGTGTAATCGGTTTTTCTTTTCGGTTTGCATTTGCGTCTTTGAGTGCGTTTTTGCCTGGGACAGTAAGATGGTATCGAGCTGAAATTGATATCACGTACTGAGGTCAGTAGTCGCTTGGCGGTGTCAGAGTTTGAAAATTGTAAGTGAAGGCATCGAGGAGTTACGGACGTTTATGCAGCATGATTTGAAACACGAAGAGCAGAGACGCGCCGCGCCGCGCCGCCTGGCCCAGTGAGCGTAGTTTGCTTTGATATAGGACCGTGTGGCGACGTAAAAAAATACTAGTTTCCACAGTAGAATGAAAGGAGAGTATCGGAAAGTGGTTAATTTGTAATTACATGTGACGAAGAAGTAGCTTTTGCGTGAGTTTGTGTAATCGGTTTTTCTTTTCGGTTTGCATTTGCGTCTTTGAGTGCGTTTTTGCCTGGGACAGTAAGATGGTATCGAGCTGAAATTGATATCACGTACTGAGGTCAGTAGTCGCTTGGCGGTGTCAGAGTTTGAAAATTGTAAGTGAAGGCATCGAGGAGTTACGGACGTTTATGCAGCATGATTTGAAACACGAAGAGCAGAGACGCGCCGCGCCGCGCCGCGCCGCCTGGCCCAGTGAGCGTAGTTTGCTTTGATATAGGACCGTGTGGCGACGTAAAAAAATACTAGTTTCCACAGTAGAATGAAAGGAGAGTATCGGAAAGTGGTTAATTTGTAATTACATGTGACGAAGAAGTAGCTTTTGCGTGAGTTTGTGTAATCGGTTTTTCTTTTCGGTTTGCATTTGCGTCTTTGAGTGCGTTTTTGCCTGGGACAGTAAGATGGTATCGAGCTGAAATAAATTGATATCACGTACTGAGGTCAGTAGTCGCTTGGCGGTGTCAGAGTTTGAAAATTGTAAGTGAAGGCATCGAGGAGTTACGGGACGTTTATGCAGCATGATTTGAAACACGAAGAGCAGAGACGCGGGCCGCGCCGCGCCCGCCTGGCCCAGTGAGCGTAGTTTGCTTTGATATAGGACCGTGTGGCGACGTAAAAAAATACTAGTTTCCACAGTAGAATGAAAGGAGAGTATCGGAAGTGGTTAATTTGTAATTACATGTGACGAAGAAGTAGCTTTTGGCGTGAGTTTGTGTAATCGGTTTTTCTTTTCGGTTTGCATTTGCGTCTTTGAGTGCGTTTTTGCCTGGGACAGTAAGATGGTATCGAGCTGAAATTGATATCACGTACTGAGGTCAGTAGTCGCTTGGCGGTGTCAGAGTTTGAAAATTGTAAGTGAAGGCATCGAGGAGTTACGGACGTTTATGCAGCATGATTTGAAACACGAAGAGCAGAGACCGCCGCGCCGCGCCGCGCCGCCTGGCCCAGTGAGCGTAGTTTGCTTTGATATAGGACCGTGTGGCGACGTAAAAAAATACTAGTTTCCACTGTAGAATGAAAGGAGAGTATCGGAAAGTGGTTAATTTGTAATTACATGTGACGAAGAAGTAGCTTTTGCGTGAGTTGTGTAATCGGTTTTTCTTTTCGGTTTGCATTTGCGTCTTTGAGTGCGTTTTTGCCTGGGACAGTAAGATGGTATCGAGCTGAAATTGATATCACGTACTGAGGTCAGTAGTCGCTTGGCGGTGTCAGAGTTTGAAATTGTAAGTGAAGGCATCGAGGAGTTACGGACGTTTATGCAGCATGATTTGAAACACGAAGAGCAGAGACGCGCCGCGCGCCGCGCCGCCTGGCCCAGTGAGCGTAGTTTGCTTTGATATAGGACCGTGTGGCGACGTAAAAAAATACTAGTTTCCACAGTAGAATGAAAGGAGAGTATCGGAAAGTGGTTAATTTGTAATTACATGTGACGAAGAAGTAGCTTTTGCGTGAGTTTGTGTAATCGGTTTTCTTTTTCGGTTTGCATTTGCGTCTTTGAGTGCGTTTTTGCCTGGGACAGTAAGATGTATCGAGCTGAAATTGATATCACGTACTGAGGTCAGTAGTCGCTTGGCGGTGTCAGAGTTTGAAAATTGTAAGTGAAGGCATCGAGGAGTTACGGACGTTTATGCAGCATGATTTGAAACACGAAGAGCAGAGACGCGCCGCGCCGCGCCGCCTGGCCCAGTGAGCGTAGTTTGCTTTGATATAGGACCGTGTGGCGACGTAAAAATACTAGTTTCCACAGTAGAATGAAAGGAGAGTATCGGAAAGTGGTTAATTTGTAATTACATGTGACGAAGAGTAGCTTTTGCGTGAGTTTGTGTAATCGGTTTTTCTTTTCGGTTTGCATTTGCGTCTTTGAGTGCGTTTTTGCCTGGGACAGTAAGATGGTATCGAGCTGAAATTGATATCACGTACTGAGGTCAGTAGTCGCTTGGCGGTGTCAGAGTTTGAAATTGTAAGTGAAGGGCATCGAGGAGTTACGGACGTTTATGCAGCATGATTTGAAACACGAAGAGCAGAGACGCGCCGCGCCGCGCCGCCTGGCCCAGTGAGCGTAGTTTGCTTTGATATAGGACCGTGTGGCGACGTAAAAAAATACTAGTTTCCACAGTAGAATGAAAGGAGAGTATCGGAAAGTGGTTAATTTGTAATTACATGTGACGAAGAAGTAGCTTTGCGTGAGTTTGTGTAATCGGTTTTTCTTTTCGGTTTGCATTTGCGTCTTTGAGTGCGTTTTTGCCTGGGACAGTAAGATGGTATCGAGCTGAAATTGATATCACGTACTGAGGTCAGTAGTCGCTTGGCGGTGTCAGAGTTTGAAAATTGTAAGTGAAGGCATCGAGGAGTTACGGACGTTTATGCAGCATGATTTGAAACACGAAGAGCAGAGACGCGCCGCGCCGCGCCGCCTGGCCAGTGAGCGTAGTTTGCTTTGATATAGGACCGGTGTGGCGACGTAAAAAAATACTAGTTTCCACAGTAGAATGAAAGGAGAGTATCGGAAAGTGGTTAATTTGTAATTACATGTGACGAAGAAGTAGCTTTTGCGTGAGTTTGTGTAATCGGGTTTTTCTTTTCGGTTTGCATTTGCGTCTTTGAGTGCGTTTTTGCCTGGACAGTAAGATGGTATCGAGCTGAAATTGATATCACGTTACTGAGGTCAGTAGTCGCTTGGCGGTGTCAGAGTTTGAAAATTGTAAGTGAAGGCATCGAGGAGTTACGGACGTTTATGCAGCATGATTTGAAACACGAAGAGCAGAGACGCGCCGCGCGCCGCGGCCGCCTGGCCCAGTGAGCGTAGTTTGCTTTGATATAGGACCGTGTGGCGACGTAAAAAAATACTAGTTTCCACAGTAGAATGAAAGGAGAGTATCGGAAAGTGGTTAATTTGTAATTACATGTGACGAAGAAGTAGCTTTTGCGTGAGTTTGTGTAATCGGTTTTTCTTTTCGGTTTGCATTTGCGTCTTTGAGTGCGTTTTTGCCTGGGACAGTAAGATGGTATCGAGCTGAAATTGATATCACGTACTGAGGTCAGTAGTCGCTTGGCGGTGTCAGAGTTTGAAAATTGTAAGTGAAGGCATCGAGGAGTTACGGACGTTTATGCAGCATGATTTGAAACACGAAGAGCAGAGACGCGCCGCGCCGCGCCGCGCCGCCTGGCCAGTGAGCGTAGTTTGCTTTGATATAGGACCGTGTGGCGACGTAAAAAAATACTAGTTTCCACAGTAGAATGAAAGGAGAGTATCGGAAAGTGGTTAATTTGTAATTACATGTGACGAAGAAGTAGCTTTTGCGTGAGTTTGTGTAATCGGTTTTTCTTTTCGGTTTGCATTTGCGTCTTTGAGTGCGTTTTTGCCTGGGACAGTAAGATGGTATCGAGCTGAAATTGATATCACGTACTGAGGTCAGTAGTCGCTTGGCGGTGTCAGAGTTTGAAAATTGTAAGTGAAGGCATCGAGGAGTTACGGACGTTTATGCAGCATGATTTGAAACACGAAGAGCAGAGACGCGCCGCGCCGCGCCGCCCCTGGCCCAGTGAGCGTAGTTTGCTTTTGATATAGGACCGTGTGGCGACGTAAAAAAATACTAGTTTCCACAGTAGAATGAAAGGAGAGTATCGGAAAGTGGTTAATTTGTAATTACATGTGACGAAGAAGTAGCTTTTGCGTGAGTTTGTGTAATCGGTTTTTCTTTTCGGTTTGCATTTGCGTCTTTGAGTGCGTTTTTGCCTGGGACAGTAAGATGGTATCGAGCTGAAATTGATATCACGTACTGAGGTCAGTAGTCGCTTGGCGGTGTCAGAGTTTGAAAATTGTAAGTGAAGGCATCGAGGAGTACGGACGTTTATGCAGCATGATTTGAAACACGAAGAGCAGAGAGAGACGCGCCGCGCCGCGCCGCCTGGCCCAGTGAGCGTAGTTTGCTTTGATATAGGACCGTGTGGCGACGTAAAAAAATACTAGTTTCCACAGTAGAATGAAAGGAGAGTATCGGAAAGTGGTTAATTTGTAATTACATGTGACGAAGAAGTAGCTTTTGCGTGAGTTTGTGTAATCGGTTTTTCTTTTCGGTTTGCATTTGCGTCTTTGAGTGCGTTTTTGCCTGGGACAGTAAGATGGTATCGAGCTGAAATTGATATCACGTACTGAGGTCAGTAGTCGCTTGGCGGTGTCAGAGTTTGAAATTGTAAGTGAAGGCATCGAGGAGTTACGGACGTTTATGCAGCATGATTTGAAACACGAAGAGCAGAGACGCGCCGCGCCGCGCCGCCTGGCCCAGTGAGCGTAGTTTGCTTTGATATAGGACCGTGTGGCGACGTAAAAAAATACTAGTTTCCACAGTAGAATGAAAGGAGAGTATCGGAAAGTGGTTAATTTGTAATTACATGTGACGAAGAAGTAGCTTTTGCGTGAGTTTTGTGTAATCGGTTTTTCTTTTCGGTTTGCATTTGCGTCTTTGAGTGCGTTTTTGCCTGGGACAGTAAGATGGTATCGAGCTGAAATTGATATCACGTACTGAGGTCAGTAGTCGCTTGGCGGTGTCAGAGTTTGAAAATTGTAAGTGAAGGCATCGAGGAGTTACGGACGTTTATGCAGCATGATTTGAAACACGAAGAGCAGAGACGCGCCGCGCCGCGCCGCGCCGCCTGGCCCAGTGAGCGTAGTTTGCTTTGATATAGGACCGTGTGGCGACGTAAAAAAATACTAGTTTCCACAGTAGAATGAAAGGAGAGTATCGGAAAGTGGTTAATTTGTAATTACATGTGACGAAGAAGTAGCTTTTGCGTGAGTTTGTGTAATCGGTTTTTCTTTTCGGTTTGCATTTGCGTCTTTGAGTGCGTTTTTGCCTGGGACAGTAAGATGGTATCGAGCTGAAATTGATATCACGTACTGAGGTCAGTAGTCGCTTGGCGGTGTCAGAGTTTGAAAATTGTAAGTGAAGGCATCGAGGAGTTACGGACGTTTATGCAGCATGATTTGAAACACGAAGAGCAGAGACGCGCCGCGCCGCGCCGCGCCGCCTGGCCCAGTGAGCGTAGTTTGCTTTGATATAGGACCGTGTGGCGACGTAAAAAAATACTAGTTTCCACAGTAGAATGAAAGGAGAGTATCGGAAAGTGGTTAATTTGTAATTACATGTGACGAAGAAGTAGCTTTTGCGTGAGTTTGTGTAATCGGTTTTTCTTTTCGGTTTGCATTTGCGTCTTTGAGTGCGTTTTTGCCTGGGACAGTAAGATGGTATCGAGCTGAAATTGATATCACGTACTGAGGTCAGTAGTCGCTTGGCGGTGTCAGAGTTTGAAAATTGTAAGTGAAGGCATCGAGGAGTTACGGACGTTTATGCAGCATGATTTGAAACACGAAGAGCAGAGACGCGCCGCGCCGCGCCGCGCCGCCTGGCCCAGTGAGCGTAGTTTGCTTTGATATAGGACCGTGTGGCGACGTAAAAAAATACTAGTTTCCACAGTAGAATGAAAGGAGAGTATCGGAAAGTGGTTAATTTGTAATTACATGTGACGAAGAAGTAGCTTTTGCGTGAGTTTGTGTAATCGGTTTTTCTTTTCGGTTTGCATTTGCGTCTTTGAGTGCGTTTTTGCCTGGGACAGTAAGATGGTATCGAGCTGAAATTGATATCACGTACTGAGGTCAGTAGTCGCTTGGCGGTGTCAGAGTTTGAAAATTGTAAGTGAAGGCATCGAGGAGTTACGGACGTTTATGCAGCATGATTTGAAACACGAAGAGCAGAGACGCGCCGCGCCGCGCCGCGCCGCCTGGCCCAGTGAGCGTAGTTTGCTTTGATATAGGACCGTGTGGCGACGTAAAAAAAATACTAGTTTCCACAGTAGAATGAAAGGAGAGTATCGGAAAGTGGTTAATTTGTAATTACATGTGACGAAGAAGTAGCTTTTGCGTGAGTTTGTGTAATCGGTTTTTCTTTTCGGTTTGCATTTGCGTCTTTGAGTGCGTTTTTGCCTGGGACAGTAAGATGGTATCGAGCTGAAATTGATATCACGTACTGAGGTCAGTAGTCGCTTGGCGGTGTCAGAGTTTGAAAATTGTAAGTGAAGGCATCGAGGAGTTACGGACGTTTATGCAGCATGATTTGAAACACGAAGAGCAGAGACGCGCCGCGCCGCGCCGCCTGGCCCAGTGAGCGTAGTTTGCTTTGATATAGGACCGTGTGGCGACGTAAAAAAAATACTAGTTTCCACAGTAGAATGAAAGGAGAGTATCGGAAAGTGGTTAATTTGTAATTACATGTGACGAAGAAGTAGCTTTTGCGTGAGTTTGTGTAATCGGTTTTTCTTTTCGGTTTGCATTTGCGTCTTTGAGTGCGTTTTTGCCTGGGACAGTAAGATGGTATCGAGCTGAAATTGATATCACGTACTGAGGTCAGTAGTCGCTTGGCGGTGTCAGAGTTTGAAAATTGTAAGTGAAGGGCATCGAGGAGTTACGGACGTTTATGCAGCATGATTTGAAACACGAAGAGCAGAGACGCGCCGCGCCGCGCCGCGCCGCCTGGCCCAGTGAGCGTAGTTTGCTTTGATATAGGACCGTGTGGCGACGTAAAAAAATACTAGTTTCCACAGTAGAATGAAAGGAGAGTATCGGAAAGTGGTTAATTTGTAATTACATGTGACGAAGAAGTAGCTTTTGCGTGAGTTTGTGTAATCGGTTTTTCTTTTCGGTTTGCATTTGCGTCTTTGAGTGCGTTTTTGCCTGGGACAGTAAGATGGTATCGAGCTGAAATTGATATCACGTACTGAGGTCAGTAGTCGCTTGGCGGTGTCCAGAGTTTGAAAATTGTAAGTGAAGGCATCGAGGGAGTTACGGACGTTTATGCAGCATGATTTGAAACACGAAGAGCAGAGACGCGCCGCGCCGCGCCGCGCCGCCTGGCCCAGTGAGCGTAGTTTGCTTTGATATAGGACCGTGTGGCGACGTAAAAAAATACTAGTTTCCACAGTAGAATGAAAGGAGAGTATCGGAAAAGT
Source organism: Schistocerca piceifrons (assembly GCF_021461385.2). Taxonomy (NCBI): domain Eukaryota; kingdom Metazoa; phylum Arthropoda; class Insecta; order Orthoptera; family Acrididae; genus Schistocerca; species Schistocerca piceifrons. The sequence continues at coordinate 5,524 of NW_025726829.1, read as the reverse complement.
GGTTAATTTGTAATTACATGTGACGAAGAAGTAGCTTTTGCGTGAGTTTGTGTAATCGGTTTTTCTTTTCGGTTTGCATTTGCGTCTTTGAGTGCGTTTTTGCCTGGGACAGTAAGATGGTATCGAGCTGAAATTGATATCACGTACTGAGGTCAGTAGTCGCTTGGCGGTGTCAGAGTTTGAAAATTGTAAGTGAAGGCATCGAGGAGTTACGGACGTTTATGCAGCATGATTTGAAACACGAAGAGCAGAGACGCGCCGCGCCGCGCCGCGCCGCCTGGCCCAGTGAGCGTAGTTTGCTTTGATATAGGACCGTGTGGCGACGTAAAAAAATACTAGTTTCCACAGTAGAATGAAAGGAGAGTATCGGAAAGTGGTTAATTTGTAATTACATGTGACGAAGAAGTAGCTTTTGCGTGAGTTTGTGTAATCGGTTTTTCTTTTCGGTTTGCATTTGCGTCTTTGAGTGCGTTTTTGCCTGGGACAGTAAGATGGTATCGAGCTGAAATTGATATCACGTACTGAGGTCAGTAGTCGCTTGGCGGTGTCAGAGTTTGAAAATTGTAAGTGAAGGCATCGAGGAGTTACGGACGTTTATGCAGCATGATTTGAAACACGAAGAGCAGAGACGCGCCGCGCCGCGCCGCCTGGCCCAGTGAGCGTAGTTTGCTTTGATATAGGACCGTGTGGCGACGTAAAAAAATACTAGTTTCCACAGTAGAATGAAAGGAGAGTATCGGAAAGTGGTTAATTTGTAATTACATGTGACGAAGAAGTAGCTTTTGCGTGAGTTTGTGTAATCGGTTTTTCTTTTCGGTTTGCATTTGCGTCTTTGAGTGCGTTTTTGCCTGGGACAGTAAGATGGTATCGAGCTGAAATTGATATCACGTACTGAGGTCAGTAGTCGCTTGGCGGTGTCAGAGTTTGAAAATTGTAAGTGAAGGCATCGAGGAGTTACGGACGTTTATGCAGCATGATTTGAAACACGAAGAGCAGAGACGCGGCCGCGCCGCGCCGACTGGCCCAGTGAGCGTAGTTTGCTTTGATATAGGACCGTGTGGCGACGTAAAAAAATACTAGTTTCCACAGTAGAATGAAAGGAGAGTATCGGAAAGTGGTTAATTTGTAATTACATGTGATGAAGAAGTAGCTTTTGCGTGAGTTTGTGTAATCGGTTTTTCTTTTCGGTTTGCATTTGCGTCTTTGAGTGCGTTTTTGCCTGGGATAGTAAGATGGTATCGAGCTGAAATTGATATCACGTACTGAGGTCAGTAGTCGCTTGGCGGTGTCAGAGTTTGAAAATTGTAAGTGAAGGCATCGAGGAGTTACGGACGTTTATGCAGCATGATTTGAAACACGAAGAGCAGAGACGCGCCGCGCCGCGCCGCCTGGCCCAGTGAGCGTAGTTTGCTTTGATATAGGACCGTGTGGCGACGTAAAAAAATACTAGTTTCCACAGTAGAATGAAAGGAGAGTATCGGAAAGTGGTTAATTTGTAATTACATGTGACGAAGAAGTAGCTTTTGCGTGAGTTTGTGTAATCGGTTTTTCTTTTCGGTTTGCATTTGCGTCTTGAGTGCGTTTTTGCCTGGGACAGTAAGATGGTATCGAGCTGAAATTGATATCACGTACTGAGGTCAGTAGTCGCTTGGCGGTGTCAGAGTTTGAAAATTGTAAGTGAAGGCATCGAGGAGTTACGGACGTTTATGCAGCATGATTTGAAACACGAAGAGCAGAGGACGCGCCGCGCCGCGCCGCCTGGCCCAGTGAGCGTAGTTTGCTTTGATATAGGACCGTGTGGCGACGTAAAAAAGATACTAGTTTCCACAGTAGAATGAAAGGAGAGGTATCGGAAAGTGGTTAATTTGTAATTACATGTGACGAAGAAGTAGCTTTTGCGTGAGTTTGTGTTATCGGTTTTTCTTTTCGGTTTGCATTTGCGTCTTTGAGTGCGTTTTTGCCTGGGACAGTAAGATGGTATCGAGCTGAAATTGATATCACGTACTGAGGTCAGTAGTCGCTTGGCGGTGTCAGAGTTTGAAAATTGTAAGTGAAGGCATCGAGGAGTTACGGACGTTTATGCAGCATGATTTGAAACACGAAGAGCAGAGACGCGCCGCGCCGCGCCGCGCCGCCTGGCCCAGTGAGCGTAGTTTGCTTTGATATAGGACCGTGTGGCGACGTAAAAAAATACTAGTTTCCACAGTAGAATGAAAGGAGAGTATCGGGAAAGTGTTAATTTGTAATTACATGTGACGAAGAAGTAGCTTTTGCGTGAGTTTGTGTAATCGGTTTTTCTTTTCGGTTTGCATTTGCGTCTTTGAGTGCGTTTTTGCCTGGGACAGTAAGAAGGTATCGAGCTGAAATTGATATCACGTACTGAGGTCAGTAGTCGCTTGGCGGTGTCAGAGTTTGAAAATTGTAAGTGAAGGCATCGGAGGAGTTACGGACGTTTATGCAGCATGATTTGAAACACGAAGAGCAGAGGACGCGCCGCGCGCCGCGCCGCGCGCCTGGCCCAGTGAGCGTAGTTTGCTTTGATATAGGACCGGTGTGGCGACGTAAAAAAATACTAGTTTCCACAGTAGAATGAAAGGAGAGTATCGGAAAGTGGTTAATTTGTAATTACATGTGACGAAGAAGTAGCTTTTGCGTGAGTTGTGTAATCGGTTTTTCTTTTCGGTTTGCATTTGCGTCTTTGAGTGCGTTTTTGCCTGGGACAGTAAGATGGTATCGAGCTGAAATTGATATCACGTACTGAGGTCAGTAGTCGCTTGGCGGGTGTCAGAGTTTGAAAATTGTAAGTGAAGGCATCGAGGAGTTACGGACGTTTATGCAGCATGATTTGAAACACGAAGAGCAGAGACGCGCCGCGCCGCGCCGCGCCGCCTGGCCCAGTGAGCGTAGTTTGCTTTGATATAGGACCGTGTGGCGACGTAAAAAAATACTAGTTTCCACAGTAGAATGAAAGGAGAGTATCGGAAAGTGGTTAATTTGTAATTACATGTGACGAAGAAGTAGCTTTTTGCGTGAGTTTGTGTAATCGGTTTTTCTTTTCGGTTTGCATTTGCGTCTTTGAGTGCGTTTTTGCCTGGGACAGTAAGATGGTATCGAGCTGAAATTGATATCACGTACTGAGGTCAGTAGTCGCTTGGCGGTGTCAGAGTTTGAAAATTGTAAGTGAAGGCATCGAGGAGTTACGGACGTTTATGCAGCATGATTTGAAACACGAAGAGCAGAGACGCGCCGCGCCCGCCGCGCCGCCCTGGCCCAGTGAGCGTAGTTTGCTTTGATATAGGACCGTGTGGCGACGTAAAAAAATACTAGTTTCCACAGTAGAATGAAAGGAGAGTATCGGAAGTGGTTAATTTGTAATTACATGTGACGAAGAAGTAGCTTTTGCGTGAGTTTGTGTATCGGTTTTTCTTTTCGGTTGCATTTGCGTCTTGAGTGCGTTTTTGCCTGGGACAGTAGATGGTATCGAGCTGAAATTGATATCACGTACTGAGGTCAGTAGTCGCTTGGCGGTGTCAGAGTTTGAAAATTGTAAGTGAAGGCATCGAGGAGTTACGGACGTTTATGCAGCATGATTTGAAACACGAAGAGCAGAGACGCGCCGCGCCGCGCCGCCTGCCCAGTGAGCGTAGTTTTGCTTTGATATAGGACGTGTGGCGACGTAAAAAAATACTAGTTTCCACAGTAGAATGAAAGGAGAGTATCGAAAGTGGTTAATTTGTAATTACATGTGACGAAGAAGTAGCTTTTGCGTGAGTTTGTGTAATCGGTTTTTCTTTTCGGTTTGCATTTGCGTCTTTGAGTGCGTTTTTGCCTGGGACAGTAAGATGGTATCGAGCTGAAATTGATATCACGTACTGAGGTCAGTAGTCGCTTGGCGGTGTCAGAGTTTGAAAAATTGTAAGTGAAGGCATCGAGGAGTTACGGACGTTTATGCAGCATGATTTGAAACACGAAGAGCAGAGACGCGCCGCGCCGCGCCGCTGGCCAGTGAGCGTAGTTTGCTTTGATATAGGACCGTGTGGCGACGTAAAAAAATACTAGTTTCCACAGTAGAATGAAAGGAGAGTATCGGAAAGTGGTTAATTTGTAATTACATGTGACGAAGAAGTAGCTTTTGCGTGAGTTTGTGTAATCGGTTTTTCTTTTCGGTTTGCATTTGCGTCTTTGAGTGCGTTTTTGCCTGGGACAGTAAGATGGTATCGAGCTGAATTGATATCACGTACTGAGGTCAGTAGTCGCTTGGCGGTGTCAGAGTTTGAAAATTGTAAGTGAAGGCATCGAGGAGTTACGGACGTTTATGCAGCATGATTTGAAACACGAAGAGCAGAGACGCGCCGCGCGCGCGGCCGCCTGGCCCAGTGAGCGTAGTTTGCTTTGATATAGGACCGTGTGGCGACGTAAAAAAATACTAGTTTCCACAGTAGAATGAAAGGAGAGTATCGGAAAGTGGTTAATTTGTAATTACATGTGACGAAGAAGTAGCTTTTGCGTGAGTTTGTGTAATCGGTTTTTCTTTTCGGTTGCATTTGCGTCTTTGAGTGCGTTTTTGCCTGGGACAGTAAGATGGTATCGAGCTGAAATTGATATCACGTACTGAGGTCAGTAGTCGCTTGGCGGTGTCAGAGTTTGAAATTGTAAGTGAAGGCATCGAGGAGTTACGGACGTTTATGCAGCATGATTTGAAACACGAAGAGCAGAGACGCGCCGCGCCGCCCGCGCCGCCTGGCCCAGTGAGCGTAGTTTGCTTTGATATAGGACCGTGTGGCGACGTAAAAAAATACTAGTTTCCACAGTAGAATGAAAGGAGAGTATCGGAAAGTGGTTAATTGTAATTACATGTGACGAAGAAGTAGCTTTTGCGTGAGTTTGTGTAATCGGTTTTCTTTTCGGTTTGCATTTGCGTCTTTGAGTGCGTTTTTGCCTGGGACAGTAAGATGGTATCGAGCTGAAATTGATATCACGTACTGAGGTCAGTAGTCGCTTGGCGGTGTCAGAGTTTGAAATTGTAAGTGAAGGCATCGAGGAGTTACGGACGTTTATGCAGCATGATTTGAAACACGAAGAGCAGAGACGCGCCGCGCCGCGCCGCCTGGGCTCCAGTGAGCGTAGTTGCTTTGATATAGGACCGGGGGGTGGGGGGGGGGTGGGGGGGGCCGGGAAAGTGGGGGGGGCCGGGAAAAAAAAATATACTAGTTTCCACAGTAGAATGAAAGGAGAGGTATCGGAAATGGTTAATTTGTAATTACATGTGACGAAGAAGTAGCTTTTGCGTGAGTTTGTGTAATCGGTGTTTTTTCTTTCGGTTTGCATGTTTGCGTCTTTGATGTGCGTTTTTGCCTGGACAGTAAGATGGTATCGGAGCTGAAATTGATATCACGTACTGAGGCAGTAGTCGCTTTGGCGTGTCAGAGTTGAAATTGTAAGGGAGGCATCGGAGGAGTTTACGGACGTTTATGCAGCATGATTTTGTAACACGAAGAGCAGATGTACGCGCCGCGCCGCGCCG
>NW_025726828.1:0-43203 GCF_021461385.2 Schistocerca piceifrons | reverse complement strand
GCCGCCGCCACAAACACGGCGACAATCAACCACGACAACAACAACACCGCTTACCGCTACCGCCGCCCACACCCGCCACCGACCCCCGCAATCAAACCACCACGGCACGCAAACAGCATCCCCACGGGCATACAGACAGACACCCACACCAAACGCAACACGACAATCAAAACCTTCCCCGACGTGCTTTGATGGCCCTGAGAAGGGCCGTTTTGGGCCGCGCGTCTCTTGCGCGCCACTAGACGACGACGGGGGGTGGGGACGACGGGGTCAAGCGCCAAACCCTTCCTTTCCCATCTCTTTCTCCTCTACTCTACTCTACTTCTTCTTCTTGGGCGAAGCCTTCGCCTTAGACGGCGTCGTCGCCTTCTTCGGGCGCGGCGCCTTCGGCTTCTTCGTCGGAACCTTGGCGGCCTTCTTCGCCTTCGACGGCGACTTGGCCTTGGCCGGCTTGGCCGCAGCCGCCTTCTTCGCACCCGCGGGAGCGGCCGACGCCGCAGACGCCTTCTTGGCGGCGCCCGCCTTCCGACCGGTCGCCGCCTTCACGCCACCAGCCTTCTTTGCGCCGGCCGCACGGGCGCCCTTCTTCTCCTTGCTGGCCGGAGCGGCGCGCTTCTTCTTGGCACCGCCAGCACGAGCCTTGCCGCCCTCGGCCGCCCCCCCGCCGCCGGCGCCGGCAAGCTTGAACGAGCCGGACGCGCCCTTCCCCTTCGTCTGCACCAGCTCGCCCGCCACGACGGCCGACTTGAGGTACTTCTTGATAAACGGCGCCAGCTTCTCCGCGTCCAGCTTGTAGTGCGCGGCTATGTACTTCTTGATCGCCTGCAGCGACGACCCGCCGCGCTCCTTCAGACTCTTGATGGCGGCCGTCACCATCTCAGAGGTGCGCGGGTGCGCAGGCTTGGCGCGCGGCTTCTTCGCAGACGACGCAGACTTGGCCTTCTTCGTAGTGCCGGTGGCGGCGGGTGCCGCAGCAGTCTCGTTCGTAGCCGCCTGATCTGCCATTTCGACGACGCGCGTAACACACAGCGAGAGCGAGAGCGAGAGCGAGCGGGACGGCAGGCACGCAAGCACAGCACAGCACGGCAGAGCAGAGCAGAGAATCACAAGGGCCCAGCCAGTGTCGCGGGCGGGCGCGGACGGCCGAGAGAGCGGCCGCCACTCTGCGCGCCGCCGCGCCGCGCCTCCCGCGCTTGCTACCGCCCAACGTCCGACAGCCTGTGCGGAGCAGCCCCAAAGCTGCGCCACAACCGCCCGCGCCTTTCAAACCACCGAGGATGGGGCTACACACAGCCACACCACAGTCGCCAACCAGTCGCCACGGCAGCGCCGCAAACCACGGCCAAACTGCAGCTACCGCGCGCTACAGCCTGGGTCGGCCCGCCGAGAATCGCCGCCCCCGCCCAAATGCCGCCCCCACAGCCCCAGCCGACGACCCGCCACAATGGCCAAACCTTCGGCAAAACTCCCACACCGTCGCCGCGGCAGCCCGGCCAGCGCGGCCGGCGCCACAGCCACACAAGCCGAGGCGTGCGGCGATGACGGCCGTGCAAACGCGCCTCCGCCGCCCCATCGCCTTCCGTCGCCCTCCCGCCGTTTCCCGATCGGCCCGCAGCCGTCGGGCCACATCGCGCGCCGTCCTCCTCCTCTCGCCCGCCAACATTCACAGCCGTTTCTCAACAATTGCCCGCCGCAAACGGACGCCGCCTGCGCAACAGGCGCCGCCGCCCCTCGCCGCTTCCGACCCAACCCCTCGACCGAGGCAAACCGCAATCCGAATCTACAGACCAACCCAATCTGCCGTCAGCACACACGACAGCCGACCTTACACGTTGCGCGTTACACATTACGTTTACACGTCTAGGTTAGGTTCGGTTAGGTTAGGTGGACGTGGGTTAGGTTAAGGGGACTTGGGTTAGGTTAAGCGTCAAACTTAGGTTAAGCATTCAAACACGTCAGGCGTCAGAGGTTAGGTTAGGTTAGGTTACGTTAGGTTACGTTACACGTTAGGTTAAGGGGTCAGTGCTAGGTTAAGAAGCGTCAAACGTAGGTTAAAAAAGCGTTCAAAACGTGAGGCGTGAGCCGCCGGACAGCTTACCTTACGTAGACGTTTGGGGCTCACAGGCTGAGCTCACCTCACCACACCACAGGTTAGGTTCGGTTCGGTTCGCTCGGCTCAGCGTAAAGCGCCGAGGTCAGGGTTACGTTCGTTCACCTTCGGGCGCCACACTTTCGGTTGAAAGGTCGCGACGGGACGACGTCGGCAGGCACCGCCGCAAACGGACAAAAACGTACAGACGACGTCGAAAACCGCCGACAGACGGGGGAGCAGCACGACCACGACCAGATACCGAGCGCGAACGAGACGCACGCGAACCACCCCCACCGGCCAAAGGGCACCACACAACAACCCAGAGCACCACGTGTCGACACCACAGCAACCCGCCGCTCACGCGACATGGCTGGCACCGAAGGGCAACCGCCCGCAACTGCGCTTTCCGCGCCGGCCCGGATGCACGTCGTGCTACAACAACACCACTACCGTACACAGCCGCTGTTCACAACATCACTATCATGCGCGCCCGCGGCTCGCCGCCGTCGCAGTCGCAGCCCCAACGCCAGCACTTTTGCACCACCATTCACACGCACCGCAACACAGCTCGCCGACACAGCCGAACAAAACAAACACCACACAACAACAGCAACAACGCCGCCGCCTCTACTCGTGCCGGCGACCCACCCCGCCGATGGCGCACCTTTCGCCAGCCGGCAATCGACACACACGCACGCACCCACCCACCCCCCGGGGCCCAGTGCAAAAAAAAACACACAAAAACAAAAACAAAAAAAAAACAACACAAACGACACGGGAAGCGCACACCGCCACTTCGCGCGCACGCCACCAACCAGTCGTCGTCTCAAAATAACAAACACAAACAAAATAAACTAACAACTAGGGCAACACAAAACAAAAACGCCTCGCACGAACCGCCCACAAAAAGGACAAGCACACGCACAGCCTCTGCTGACGACCACGACGCAGCGGCACGCTGCTCCTGTCCCGCGCCCCGCGCCCCGCGCCCCACTCGATTCACAACTCACGCGACACCGTCAACGACGGGCTCGCTTCCCGCAACCTACCACCTTTCCGCCACGACGCACAGCCCCAGCCCCACCCGACCCGACGACGCCCGTGGCAACGACTGCACTTTCACCACCGCCTCCCCCTTCCCCCCCAAAACACACACACACACACAGCCAGCCAAAAACGCACTCGCGACCCACACATGCACGTGCATCGGCACACGCCAACCAGTCAACGTCGACAACCACACGCAAGGCTCGAAACGAAACCGGCGTCCTTCCACGTTGCCATCAAGCTACCTACACGACACAAGACACAAGGAACAAACACAACAGCCGGCCCCACTAATTCCCACTCTCACGCCGCAAAAAGCACACCGAAACCGCCAAACGCACGCACATTCCCCTTCGCACTGACACCGACCGGCTCGCTACCACACACCTCTCGGCAGCCGTTTCACGCCAATTCGCCACACCGCCCACACAGTCGACAAGCGCCCGCCCTGTACGGCACACGCAACGACGCAGCGCAGCAAAGGGCGCCCGCAACACATACCTCTCCTCTCTCTCCCTCTCCGCCGCCCGACGCGCCAACCGCCACGCCACACCGCCAGCCACTCGCAAATTGTGCACTGCCACCAGCCACACGTCCAACACGCCGCGCCGCCTCCGGCCACCCGCCAGGGGGCGCTCACGTCCGCGACAACAGCGCGGCCCGCCGGGCCGAACCGAACCGAACCGAGCCGCCGCTGCTCTGCACTCGGCACGGCCACACCCTGCTGCAGACCGGGCTCGTCTCTCTGTACGCGTCTGCCTGCGCATCAACACAACACGACCTTTTTTTTTTTTTTCTCTCTACCGCCATCCCTTCTTCTCGCGTTTTACTCGTTGTTGCAGCAGCGGCGCACACCTACACATCCACAGCCCCAGCCGAGCCGAGCCGGCCTCACCTCAGGGCCCGCCGCCAGCGTCTCCTCCTCGGGCACAGGTGCGGTGCTGTGGCCGCCCATCCAACCGCATTGCTGGCCGTCCAGCCGCCAGGCGTTCCCACTGCCGCGAGCCACGCCGCGCACCGACCCTGCTGCAGAAAACGAAGCATAGCCAGAGACCGACCGATACACAAAGCAAGCCGTCGCCTCGCCTCTTGTCCTTCCTGCCTTCCTTTCGCCCCCCCCCCCCCTCCTTTTTTTTTTTTATTTTGTTTTCTTCTTTCTTTCTTTCTTTGGCCCTCTCTCCTTCCCGCCCCATGGCGGTTACGGCACCGCCTGCAGCGGCAGATTTTTTGCGCCCACACGCCTACTCCTACCACCATTAACCTTGCCCTGCCCATCAACGTCGCAGTCGAACCGACGCTTGCCAACACACTGCCCACGTTCCTTTCTCTTTTCGGCCTACGCCCATTACGCGCCGCCGCCACAGCACCTTCCCTTCCCACAACACACCGACGTCATCACACGCACCCACAAACAGGGGCCACGACCGTGTTCCTCGCCCACTCCCATCCCGCACGGTACGCACATTCCCAACTACTACCGCGCACCCTCCCTTTCCAATCTGTGTGTCTCTGTGTCTGTGTCCTGTGTCCTGTCCGCGCGTGACGCCTCTCAACATCCGCCGTCCCCCGTCCCGTTTTCGCCCCCATGCCGTCGTCGCGCCGCCTCCTCCCCGTCCACCGCCGCCCCTGTCCGCCCCGCACCACACCATACACCGCTGCTTGTCCCGGCCGTTGCCACCAAAGGCGCCGACCGCAAACGCGCCACGCCGCAGCCCCCGTGCGTCTCGCTCGCTTGCATCTCCGTGCCGACGCTGCCTCTCTTCCCGCTCGCACTCGACCTCGACAACACAGTCTTTGGCTCCGCCACTGCGTGTTCCGGTGGTACGCACGCTGCAACACGTATGTATTCGTTACCAGAGCGATGGCGAGGCATGACAGCATCTCTGTCTGACCAGAGAGTTATTTATCGTTGCTAGTCGGCGCTTGGACCGCGCCAGACGACAGTAGTGGCACGCACCGGGTCGCCAGGAACAGTTGTTATATATATTGTAGCGCGAGTCGGGAGAGGTAGTAGTCGGTCGACAGTAGTAGCGGGTGGACGGTTGTACTGAGCGGGCGTCGGCGGCGTGCTCTGCTCGTCTCGCGACTCTGGTCACGGTTCGGGACGATGTATAGTATATTGTGTTATAATCAAAAGGTAGTGTGAAGCTGCATTGCGCAAATCTGATAACGTATGTTCATTGTACTTATTTTGTTCAACAACAAAAGCCCCACTATTACTTTTTTCTAAAGCAACTTTTGTCTTTTAACGAAAAACATTCACTTTTTAAAGACTACTTCCTATGGCATTTCCCTCCAAGGAGTGCAATTAATTACCAGCCAGCACTCATTCATTGCACACAGCTGTGTAAGGGGTATCTACAATTGAGGAGCGGATATAAATGCAACTTTTTTGTTTTTTTTTTTTTTTTTGTGTGTTGTAACCTCCCCGCAAAATTTAAAATAATGGACAATGTTATTTACGGATGCTAATGGACATTGCGCTAATTGTAACCTCGCCCACAATGAGAGGTATTGAAAATGGCAACAAAAATGTGAAATTCGCAATCCGACTCAAATATAAATTCTTCACAACATTTAAAGTCCGTTCAGTGACAAGAAACTTCAATTGAGCCGAAATATCGGTCTTTGGCCCTGTGCAAAACAATCAGAATTAAAGTCTTACCTCAGAATAAATGGATGTCACATTTCTGCTCTTGTTGTTGCGCAGCGCTTGGAGGAACTGCATTGCAAATAATAATATTCTCTTTTTTTGTGATTTTAGTGAAATTTTTCTTCAAAGAAGTGGAATGAAATGGGAAGTGCAACGAACTCTTTAGTTCAATAAAACATTACATTTTTGAAAAATGCTTTTGAAATAAAAATTATTTTTGGGGAACTTGTTGGAGAATTAATTACAATAAATATAATTTTTCATTATCTAATGATTATATTAATTAACAGTATACCTCCTTCACCATCTTGACCAGTGTTGCCGACCGCCTACATCACACAACCGCACTCGGCTGCTACTACTGACCGACCGCTCTGCATGACGACTATTAGCGTACTGCACGCGACGACTACTGACAGAGTACAGCCCTCAACTAGACAGAGCTACAGACTCGCAACGACTGACTGACTGACTGACTGACTGACTGACTGACTGAGAACCGCTCGCAACACTCGCGCGGTCCAGCGCAAACTCTCTGGTCACAGATGCTACAATGTCTCGCCATCGCTGCTATGTTACATACGTGTTTCAGTGTCTTTTTCATTGGGGTAACGATCTTTGGCTCTTTTTATTCTGAATACAGGGCCAAAGGTCAACGCTGCTGCCCTTATACAATTTATCAGGTTCCATTATGTCTGTTGCAATGTTACATACGGTTCATTCTTTCATTAATATTATCGTTGGGTTTGTTTTGTAGGGACGTTAACATTCTGGCACATTTTTATTATCATCGGACTCTCTGCTATTTGTGCAGGGAGGTTATACCTGGGTCCATTTCCATTTCCATTTCCATTTACATTTTAATATTGATAGACTTTTTGTTTTCTTTTTTTGTTTCTTGTTGTTTTTCCTTCTTTTTTCTTGTTGTTTTTTTTTCTTTCTTTTTTTTTGTTTTGTTTTGTTTTTCCCGCTCTCACCACCACCGCCGCATCACGCCTTCCGTTTTCTTCTTGGTTTCTTTTCTGTTCTTCAACTGCTTCAACATCACCGCGCCCCATTTCCACACCACAGCCATCAGCCTCCAAGACGGGCAGGCGCAGTGTGCCATTTCCGGCGCACAAGCACACCCGTACGGTACTCTCCTCGCCCCCACGCCACCAACAACACAGCGACCACGCGGCTTTCAGGCATGGCATGGCACGGCACGGCACGGCACCGGCGAAATGCGCCGCCCCCGCCCCTCCGCGCATCCGTCCGTCTCGCCACGTTCACTGACAGCCGCGTCTGCGGCTACACCACGACAACCACAACACAACACCGCTCCCCTCCCTGGCAACTCATTGTTTTTCTCCTCCTCTTTTGCACAAACCACAACGCCGAGCACAGGCGCAAGCCACCCACACCGCGCCCCTCCCCGTCCCGTCTTTGGCCGCCGCTCCTCGTTTCCTCGTTTGCCCCCTCCCATCTCCCGAAATGCCATGCCAGCAGCGTTACGCATGCCCCTCCCCTGTCCACACAACACTACCGCCAAACGAACAGCCTTCCGGGCCACATGCAGGGCACGCCCACCTCCAAACACTGCCAATTCACGGACGCACGCACGCACACACACACACACACACACACACACACACACACACACACACACACACACACACACACTTTCCCGACACCTTTCTGTACGGAGGGTGCGTCATCTCGACCGTGACAGAGTGACGCCAACTATCGACGATCCATTTCCCCCCACTGGTAAAACACGTCCACTAACACCTACATACATCATTCAAGTACACAGACAATAGCATACACACAATGGGAGGGCACACGAACATGGACGGCACGGCACTGTCACACACTCTTCCTCAGAACCAACCATACCAACAAACGTTACGTACAACCGGGAAAGCGAAAGCGAAAGCAAAAGCAAAAAGCAAAGGCCAATGCAGCCGTCAAAGGTAACGTTCACCACGGCAGACACTTGCAGCCGCGCCGCCGTTAAACGCATTTCAGTGCGGCTCCAATACGCCTCCGACACGGGAACGTTCCGTTGCTCTACGAATGCGTTTCTCCCCTTTTTCCCTTCCTCTCTCTTTTGCCCCCCCCCCCCTCTGTCCTTTCCTCCTGCACTCTTGCCTCCTTCCTCACGTTCTGCCCAGACATTCGACCGATCAAAGTCAACCTGTCGTTACCGTTCTCAGCGCGACGGTGTACAACAGTATGACGGGTGTGCCCACGACTTCGGTTCAGTTGCGTGACGCCGGTCTATCGCGCCGATCGACAGTTACTCAGGGGGGCGACGGATCGGACCACGTCACCGACACACAAAACACTTTCAAACAAACAAATACATACCGGATGGACACAGACAAACACGTGTACAGACATTCGCCAAAAACGGCCGCCGCCGCCGCCGCCGTCGTCTAGCGTCGCGCTTACTGTACTGCACTGGACACGCGTGCATCTTGAATGACGACATCGGTGTGCGTGCGTCGTACGCAATCAGTCAGACACGGCTATCAAAAATCAGAGTCGAATGGTACATCATCGTGCGTGTCGCCGTACACGTACAGTACAATGCAACAACAATGCGTCTTCATGGCACGTTCATTTCAACGTCACTCACACACCTCCACGCTGCAGTTACGTCGCACCATTGTCAAACTCGGCGTACAGCAAAGGGAATAGTGGGCGGCAAACAAAAACCACAAAAAAAAAACAACATTTCACATTTCACCCTCGCCATGTATGATGTGCAAAAAACAAACCCGCAAACGGCCGTCGTTACGGTGACACAAAAGTCGGCGATCGCACTGTCCCCCCTCGCAGACAGGTAACACACACACCAACAACACCAAATGGGTCAAAAACCACGCCAACGAGGCGTGCCACCATTCCACGCCACGGCGACCAACCTCGTGGCCGTACCCCGCGCAACACGCTTTGACGCGCCCCCCCACCCACAATCAAAATGCACACATACATCACAGCCGTCCACACAAACAACAACAACAATTCCGCCCTTCCCGCAAAAGGCAAGTTGGTGGCCCTGAAAAGGGCCGTTTTGCCGCTCTCGCAACGGAGGAGCATTCTCTCTCCATCCTTCCTTCCGTTCCAGAGCCACCTCCTTACTTGGAGCTCGTGTACTTGGTCACCGCCTTCGTGCCCTCGCTCACGGCGTGCTTGGCCAGCTCGCCAGGCAGCAACAGCCGCACAGCGGTCTGGATCTCGCGGGACGTGATGGTCGAGCGCTTGTTGTAGTGCGCCAGGCGAGAAGCCTCGGCCGCAATGCGCTCGAAAATGTCGTTCACGAAGCTGTTCATGATGCTCATCGCCTTCGACGAGATGCCCGTGTCAGGGTGCACCTGCTTCAGCACCTTGTAGATGTAGATGGCATAGCTCTCCTTCCTCTTGCGCTTCTTCTTCTTGTCGCCCTTCGAAATGTTCTTCTGCGCCTTGCCAGCCTTCTTGGCGGCCTTCCCGCTAGTCTTGGGCGGCATCTCGAACCAACGTACGGCGGCAGCAGCAACACCAGTAGCAAGCGCTCCGCTCTAGTCAGCGTCTCCCCACACAGTGGCACCCGCCGCCAGCCGCCGCCGCACCTTTACCAGCTCGCCCTGTTGCGGCCGCCGACCAATGGGGCGCGCGCGCAACCGGCCGCCGCACCCGAGCCCATAAAGCACCCCCACCCCGGCTGCGCCGGCACGCACTCCGCTGCTCGACTCGCTGCCGCTCGCACCGGTCGTTTTCGTTTCCTTCTCGTGTGCACCGTCGCTAGCCCATCGCCATGTCCGGACGCGGAAAGGGAGGCAAAGTCAAGGGCAAGTCAAAGTCCCGCTCAAGCAGGGCTGGGCTCCAGTTCCCGGTCGGCAGAATCCACCGCCTCCTGCGCAAGGGAAACTACGCAGAGCGCGTCGGCGCCGGGGCGCCCGTCTACCTCGCCGCCGTCATGGAGTACCTCGCGGCTGAGGTGCTCGAGCTGGCCGGAAACGCGGCCCGCGACAACAAGAAGACGCGCATCATCCCGCGCCACCTGCAGCTTGCCATCCGCAACGACGAGGAGCTCAACAAGCTCCTGTCGGGCGTCACCATCGCACAGGGTGGTGTCCTACCCAACATCCAGGCCGTCCTGCTGCCAAAGAAGACCGAGAAGAAGGCCTAAAGGAGGCCAGGCAATCGCAGCGCCGCGTGCTCCCCTGCACGCAACGCGCTTTGCCGGCTCGGCTCGGCCCGGCCCACAACAATCGGCCCTTTTCAGGGCCACCACACAAACCTACGTCCAAAGCAAAATTTCAGTCGTCCTCGCCGCACCTTGTTTTGTTTCAACTTTGCACTTTCACAGCACAGCCGCCGCCGGCGCACGTCCGCCATCTTGTCGTCCACACAGCCCGCACACACACACACACACACACACACACACACACACACACACACATTTTGCACGGTCGCAGAGTCGCCTTCCAAACGACAACGGCAGCAATAATGACCATTGTTAAAGGGAGGCGTGTCGACACACCGCCCTCCACTCCCGCGCGCAACGGCCGTCGACACGAACGAAACAGCTGATCCGGCCGCCTATGCCCACACGCCTTGCCTCGGAAACCCCAACGCCGCCGCAAACACACAGAGCCAAACCACGCAAGCAAATAATTACCGCCTCTCTCGCACAACAACACACAGCCCGCCATCTCCGTCGCGATCGATACAAAGACACACAATAACAAACACAAACGAAGCAGCTCCACACACAGCCAGCCACATGACACGTTTCCTTTCCTTCTCCCCTCCCAGCCACATCACGTCGCTCAAACGGAAAGAAAGAAAGAAACAAACAAACAAACAAACAAACAAACAAACGAACAACACAGCGCACACACACGCAGCAACAACAACAACAACAACACAGACTCTTTCGCACTTTTCAACTTCCGAACAGTGTGGTGGCCCTGAAAAGGGCCGTTTTCTAGTCTCTCCCACCCACAAGCACGGCCGCGGGAAGGCCAGCGCCCGCTGCGACGCAGCCTAACCGCCGAAACCGTACAGGGTGCGCCCCTGCCTCTTCAGGGCGTACACCACGTCCATGGCCGTCACAGTCTTGCGCTTGGCGTGCTCAGTGTACGTCACCGCGTCGCGGATCACGTTCTCCAGGAACACCTTCAGCACCCCGCGGGTCTCCTCGTAGATCAGACCAGAGATGCGCTTCACGCCGCCCCTGCGAGCCAGGCGGCGGATGGCGGGCTTCGTGATGCCCTGGATGTTGTCGCGCAACACCTTGCGGTGCCGCTTGGCGCCACCCTTGCCGAGCCCCTTTCCTCCCTTGCCGCGGCCTGTCATCCTTCCTTCCTCGGGCAAAGCAAAACGTGCACAAACAGCAGCTGCAGCGGCTGGCGAGTCGGCTACGGTCTGCGCCCAGCGCGCCCGCCGCCCCCCTATATAGACTCTGGCCCGCCCTCCCCCCACCACGCGCAACCGAGGGCATATAAGCGCAGCACGGAGGCGCGCGGGCCCGTTGTCAAGGCAGCACCGGACGCCGCGCCGCACCTAACCTCCACGCACGCCGCTCCGCTACCGCCAACGCTACCGCCATGGCCCGCACAAAGCAAACGGCCCGCAAGTCCACCGGCGGAAAGGCGCCGCGCAAACAGCTCGCCACCAAGGCGGCGAGGAAGAGCGCGCCCGCCACCGGAGGCGTCAAGAAGCCCCACCGCTACAGGCCGGGCACCGTCGCCCTGCGAGAAATCAGGCGCTACCAGAAGAGCACAGAGCTGCTCATCCGCAAGCTGCCATTCCAGCGCCTAGTGCGCGAGATCGCCCAGGACTTCAAGACCGACCTGCGCTTCCAGAGCTCCGCAGTCATGGCCCTGCAGGAGGCCAGCGAGGCCTACCTCGTCGGCCTCTTCGAAGACACCAACCTGTGCGCAATCCACGCCAAGCGCGTCACCATCATGCCCAAGGACATCCAGCTCGCGCGCCGCATCCGCGGCGAGCGCGCCTAAACCGCGCCGCGGCACCGCACCGCACAAACAAAAACGGCCCTTTTCAGGGCCACTAACATCTCTCCGTCGCGAGCAAACTTTGTCGGTCGCCTGCCTCTCGCCCCGCAACCCAAAAACAAAAACCACCACTTCCCGTCCGTCCGCCACACACACCCGCTCACTCTGCCTGCCTGCTAGCAGCGCGCAACAATCACACATCATCCCTCCCCGGCGCTCAAAGCGCACAATACCCAACGGCCGACGTCACACCGCACGGGTGGCTGGCCGGCCGCCGCTTTCGTTTCGAAAACAAAAAAAACCCGCACTCCACTCCGACGGCCAACGGCCAGGCAGGCGCGCTCGCTCGCTCTACACGCCACCGAAATCCCCGCCGACTCCTTCCACATCTCAACGTGCCCCCCGTTGCAAAACATAACACACACAAAGAAACAAAACAAAGACCAGACACGACTAGACAAGACACACATCCGAGAAGAACGAACGCAGGCAAGCCAACCAACGTATTCAAACAAAACAACGTGACAGAAAACCAACCGTCGGCCGCCGCCACAAACACGGCGACAATCAACCACGACAACAACAACACCGCTTACCGCTACCGCCGCCCACACCCGCCACCGACCCCCGCAATCAAACCACCACGGCACGCAAACAGCATCCCCACGGGCATACAGACAGACACCCACACCAAACGCAACACGACAATCAAAACCTTCCCCGACGTGCTTTGATGGCCCTGAGAAGGGCCGTTTTGGGCCGCGCGTCTCTTGCGCGCCACTAGACGACGACGGGGGGTGGGGACGACGGGGTCAAGCGCCAAACCCTTCCTTTCCCATCTCTTTCTCCTCTACTCTACTCTACTTCTTCTTCTTGGGCGAAGCCTTCGCCTTAGACGGCGTCGTCGCCTTCTTCGGGCGCGGCGCCTTCGGCTTCTTCGTCGGAACCTTGGCGGCCTTCTTCGCCTTCGACGGCGACTTGGCCTTGGCCGGCTTGGCCGCAGCCGCCTTCTTCGCACCCGCGGGAGCGGCCGACGCCGCAGACGCCTTCTTGGCGGCGCCCGCCTTCCGACCGGTCGCCGCCTTCACGCCACCAGCCTTCTTTGCGCCGGCCGCACGGGCGCCCTTCTTCTCCTTGCTGGCCGGAGCGGCGCGCTTCTTCTTGGCACCGCCAGCACGAGCCTTGCCGCCCTCGGCCGCCCCCCCGCCGCCGGCGCCGGCAAGCTTGAACGAGCCGGACGCGCCCTTCCCCTTCGTCTGCACCAGCTCGCCCGCCACGACGGCCGACTTGAGGTACTTCTTGATAAACGGCGCCAGCTTCTCCGCGTCCAGCTTGTAGTGCGCGGCTATGTACTTCTTGATCGCCTGCAGCGACGACCCGCCGCGCTCCTTCAGACTCTTGATGGCGGCCGTCACCATCTCAGAGGTGCGCGGGTGCGCAGGCTTGGCGCGCGGCTTCTTCGCAGACGACGCAGACTTGGCCTTCTTCGTAGTGCCGGTGGCGGCGGGTGCCGCAGCAGTCTCGTTCGTAGCCGCCTGATCTGCCATTTCGACGACGCGCGTAACACACAGCGAGAGCGAGAGCGAGAGCGAGCGGGACGGCAGGCACGCAAGCACAGCACAGCACGGCAGAGCAGAGCAGAGAATCACAAGGGCCCAGCCAGTGTCGCGGGCGGGCGCGGACGGCCGAGAGAGCGGCCGCCACTCTGCGCGCCGCCGCGCCGCGCCTCCCGCGCTTGCTACCGCCCAACGTCCGACAGCCTGTGCGGAGCAGCCCCAAAGCTGCGCCACAACCGCCCGCGCCTTTCAAACCACCGAGGATGGGGCTACACACAGCCACACCACAGTCGCCAACCAGTCGCCACGGCAGCGCCGCAAACCACGGCCAAACTGCAGCTACCGCGCGCTACAGCCTGGGTCGGCCCGCCGAGAATCGCCGCCCCCGCCCAAATGCCGCCCCCACAGCCCCAGCCGACGACCCGCCACAATGGCCAAACCTTCGGCAAAACTCCCACACCGTCGCCGCGGCAGCCCGGCCAGCGCGGCCGGCGCCACAGCCACACAAGCCGAGGCGTGCGGCGATGACGGCCGTGCAAACGCGCCTCCGCCGCCCCATCGCCTTCCGTCGCCCTCCCGCCGTTTCCCGATCGGCCCGCAGCCGTCGGGCCACATCGCGCGCCGTCCTCCTCCTCTCGCCCGCCAACATTCACAGCCGTTTCTCAACAATTGCCCGCCGCAAACGGACGCCGCCTGCGCAACAGGCGCCGCCGCCCCTCGCCGCTTCCGACCCAACCCCTCGACCGAGGCAAACCGCAATCCGAATCTACAGACCAACCCAATCTGCCGTCAGCACACACGACAGCCGACCTTACACGTTGCGCGTTACACATTACGTTTACACGTCTAGGTTAGGTTCGGTTAGGTTAGGTGGACGTGGGTTAGGTTAAGGGGACTTGGGTTAGGTTAAGCGTCAAACTTAGGTTAAGCATTCAAACACGTCAGGCGTCAGAGGTTAGGTTAGGTTAGGTTACGTTAGGTTACGTTACACGTTAGGTTAAGGGGTCAGTGCTAGGTTAAGAAGCGTCAAACGTAGGTTAAAAAAGCGTTCAAAACGTGAGGCGTGAGCCGCCGGACAGCTTACCTTACGTAGACGTTTGGGGCTCACAGGCTGAGCTCACCTCACCACACCACAGGTTAGGTTCGGTTCGGTTCGCTCGGCTCAGCGTAAAGCGCCGAGGTCAGGGTTACGTTCGTTCACCTTCGGGCGCCACACTTTCGGTTGAAAGGTCGCGACGGGACGACGTCGGCAGGCACCGCCGCAAACGGACAAAAACGTACAGACGACGTCGAAAACCGCCGACAGACGGGGGAGCAGCACGACCACGACCAGATACCGAGCGCGAACGAGACGCACGCGAACCACCCCCACCGGCCAAAGGGCACCACACAACAACCCAGAGCACCACGTGTCGACACCACAGCAACCCGCCGCTCACGCGACATGGCTGGCACCGAAGGGCAACCGCCCGCAACTGCGCTTTCCGCGCCGGCCCGGATGCACGTCGTGCTACAACAACACCACTACCGTACACAGCCGCTGTTCACAACATCACTATCATGCGCGCCCGCGGCTCGCCGCCGTCGCAGTCGCAGCCCCAACGCCAGCACTTTTGCACCACCATTCACACGCACCGCAACACAGCTCGCCGACACAGCCGAACAAAACAAACACCACACAACAACAGCAACAACGCCGCCGCCTCTACTCGTGCCGGCGACCCACCCCGCCGATGGCGCACCTTTCGCCAGCCGGCAATCGACACACACGCACGCACCCACCCACCCCCCGGGGCCCAGTGCAAAAAAAAACACACAAAAACAAAAACAAAAAAAAAACAACACAAACGACACGGGAAGCGCACACCGCCACTTCGCGCGCACGCCACCAACCAGTCGTCGTCTCAAAATAACAAACACAAACAAAATAAACTAACAACTAGGGCAACACAAAACAAAAACGCCTCGCACGAACCGCCCACAAAAAGGACAAGCACACGCACAGCCTCTGCTGACGACCACGACGCAGCGGCACGCTGCTCCTGTCCCGCGCCCCGCGCCCCGCGCCCCACTCGATTCACAACTCACGCGACACCGTCAACGACGGGCTCGCTTCCCGCAACCTACCACCTTTCCGCCACGACGCACAGCCCCAGCCCCACCCGACCCGACGACGCCCGTGGCAACGACTGCACTTTCACCACCGCCTCCCCCTTCCCCCCCAAAACACACACACACACACAGCCAGCCAAAAACGCACTCGCGACCCACACATGCACGTGCATCGGCACACGCCAACCAGTCAACGTCGACAACCACACGCAAGGCTCGAAACGAAACCGGCGTCCTTCCACGTTGCCATCAAGCTACCTACACGACACAAGACACAAGGAACAAACACAACAGCCGGCCCCACTAATTCCCACTCTCACGCCGCAAAAAGCACACCGAAACCGCCAAACGCACGCACATTCCCCTTCGCACTGACACCGACCGGCTCGCTACCACACACCTCTCGGCAGCCGTTTCACGCCAATTCGCCACACCGCCCACACAGTCGACAAGCGCCCGCCCTGTACGGCACACGCAACGACGCAGCGCAGCAAAGGGCGCCCGCAACACATACCTCTCCTCTCTCTCCCTCTCCGCCGCCCGACGCGCCAACCGCCACGCCACACCGCCAGCCACTCGCAAATTGTGCACTGCCACCAGCCACACGTCCAACACGCCGCGCCGCCTCCGGCCACCCGCCAGGGGGCGCTCACGTCCGCGACAACAGCGCGGCCCGCCGGGCCGAACCGAACCGAACCGAGCCGCCGCTGCTCTGCACTCGGCACGGCCACACCCTGCTGCAGACCGGGCTCGTCTCTCTGTACGCGTCTGCCTGCGCATCAACACAACACGACCTTTTTTTTTTTTTTCTCTCTACCGCCATCCCTTCTTCTCGCGTTTTACTCGTTGTTGCAGCAGCGGCGCACACCTACACATCCACAGCCCCAGCCGAGCCGAGCCGGCCTCACCTCAGGGCCCGCCGCCAGCGTCTCCTCCTCGGGCACAGGTGCGGTGCTGTGGCCGCCCATCCAACCGCATTGCTGGCCGTCCAGCCGCCAGGCGTTCCCACTGCCGCGAGCCACGCCGCGCACCGACCCTGCTGCAGAAAACGAAGCATAGCCAGAGACCGACCGATACACAAAGCAAGCCGTCGCCTCGCCTCTTGTCCTTCCTGCCTTCCTTTCGCCCCCCCCCCCCTCCTTTTTTTTTTTTATTTTGTTTTCTTCTTTCTTTCTTTCTTTGGCCCTCTCTCCTTCCCGCCCCATGGCGGTTACGGCACCGCCTGCAGCGGCAGATTTTTTGCGCCCACACGCCTACTCCTACCACCATTAACCTTGCCCTGCCCATCAACGTCGCAGTCGAACCGACGCTTGCCAACACACTGCCCACGTTCCTTTCTCTTTTCGGCCTACGCCCATTACGCGCCGCCGCCACAGCACCTTCCCTTCCCACAACACACCGACGTCATCACACGCACCCACAAACAGGGGCCACGACCGTGTTCCTCGCCCACTCCCATCCCGCACGGTACGCACATTCCCAACTACTACCGCGCACCCTCCCTTTCCAATCTGTGTGTCTCTGTGTCTGTGTCCTGTGTCCTGTCCGCGCGTGACGCCTCTCAACATCCGCCGTCCCCCGTCCCGTTTTCGCCCCCATGCCGTCGTCGCGCCGCCTCCTCCCCGTCCACCGCCGCCCCTGTCCGCCCCGCACCACACCATACACCGCTGCTTGTCCCGGCCGTTGCCACCAAAGGCGCCGACCGCAAACGCGCCACGCCGCAGCCCCCGTGCGTCTCGCTCGCTTGCATCTCCGTGCCGACGCTGCCTCTCTTCCCGCTCGCACTCGACCTCGACAACACAGTCTTTGGCTCCGCCACTGCGTGTTCCGGTGGTACGCACGCTGCAACACGTATGTATTCGTTACCAGAGCGATGGCGAGGCATGACAGCATCTCTGTCTGACCAGAGAGTTATTTATCGTTGCTAGTCGGCGCTTGGACCGCGCCAGACGACAGTAGTGGCACGCACCGGGTCGCCAGGAACAGTTGTTATATATATTGTAGCGCGAGTCGGGAGAGGTAGTAGTCGGTCGACAGTAGTAGCGGGTGGACGGTTGTACTGAGCGGGCGTCGGCGGCGTGCTCTGCTCGTCTCGCGACTCTGGTCACGGTTCGGGACGATGTATAGTATATTGTGTTATAATCAAAAGGTAGTGTGAAGCTGCATTGCGCAAATCTGATAACGTATGTTCATTGTACTTATTTTGTTCAACAACAAAAGCCCCACTATTACTTTTTTCTAAAGCAACTTTTGTCTTTTAACGAAAAACATTCACTTTTTAAAGACTACTTCCTATGGCATTTCCCTCCAAGGAGTGCAATTAATTACCAGCCAGCACTCATTCATTGCACACAGCTGTGTAAGGGGTATCTACAATTGAGGAGCGGATATAAATGCAACTTTTTTGTTTTTTTTTTTTTTTTTGTGTGTTGTAACCTCCCCGCAAAATTTAAAATAATGGACAATGTTATTTACGGATGCTAATGGACATTGCGCTAATTGTAACCTCGCCCACAATGAGAGGTATTGAAAATGGCAACAAAAATGTGAAATTCGCAATCCGACTCAAATATAAATTCTTCACAACATTTAAAGTCCGTTCAGTGACAAGAAACTTCAATTGAGCCGAAATATCGGTCTTTGGCCCTGTGCAAAACAATCAGAATTAAAGTCTTACCTCAGAATAAATGGATGTCACATTTCTGCTCTTGTTGTTGCGCAGCGCTTGGAGGAACTGCATTGCAAATAATAATATTCTCTTTTTTTGTGATTTTAGTGAAATTTTTCTTCAAAGAAGTGGAATGAAATGGGAAGTGCAACGAACTCTTTAGTTCAATAAAACATTACATTTTTGAAAAATGCTTTTGAAATAAAAATTATTTTTGGGGAACTTGTTGGAGAATTAATTACAATAAATATAATTTTTCATTATCTAATGATTATATTAATTAACAGTATACCTCCTTCACCATCTTGACCAGTGTTGCCGACCGCCTACATCACACAACCGCACTCGGCTGCTACTACTGACCGACCGCTCTGCATGACGACTATTAGCGTACTGCACGCGACGACTACTGACAGAGTACAGCCCTCAACTAGACAGAGCTACAGACTCGCAACGACTGACTGACTGACTGACTGACTGACTGACTGACTGAGAACCGCTCGCAACACTCGCGCGGTCCAGCGCAAACTCTCTGGTCACAGATGCTACAATGTCTCGCCATCGCTGCTATGTTACATACGTGTTTCAGTGTCTTTTTCATTGGGGTAACGATCTTTGGCTCTTTTTATTCTGAATACAGGGCCAAAGGTCAACGCTGCTGCCCTTATACAATTTATCAGGTTCCATTATGTCTGTTGCAATGTTACATACGGTTCATTCTTTCATTAATATTATCGTTGGGTTTGTTTTGTAGGGACGTTAACATTCTGGCACATTTTTATTATCATCGGACTCTCTGCTATTTGTGCAGGGAGGTTATACCTGGGTCCATTTCCATTTCCATTTCCATTTACATTTTAATATTGATAGACTTTTTGTTTTCTTTTTTTGTTTCTTGTTGTTTTTCCTTCTTTTTTCTTGTTGTTTTTTTTTCTTTCTTTTTTTTTGTTTTGTTTTGTTTTTCCCGCTCTCACCACCACCGCCGCATCACGCCTTCCGTTTTCTTCTTGGTTTCTTTTCTGTTCTTCAACTGCTTCAACATCACCGCGCCCCATTTCCACACCACAGCCATCAGCCTCCAAGACGGGCAGGCGCAGTGTGCCATTTCCGGCGCACAAGCACACCCGTACGGTACTCTCCTCGCCCCCACGCCACCAACAACACAGCGACCACGCGGCTTTCAGGCATGGCATGGCACGGCACGGCACGGCACCGGCGAAATGCGCCGCCCCCGCCCCTCCGCGCATCCGTCCGTCTCGCCACGTTCACTGACAGCCGCGTCTGCGGCTACACCACGACAACCACAACACAACACCGCTCCCCTCCCTGGCAACTCATTGTTTTTCTCCTCCTCTTTTGCACAAACCACAACGCCGAGCACAGGCGCAAGCCACCCACACCGCGCCCCTCCCCGTCCCGTCTTTGGCCGCCGCTCCTCGTTTCCTCGTTTGCCCCCTCCCATCTCCCGAAATGCCATGCCAGCAGCGTTACGCATGCCCCTCCCCTGTCCACACAACACTACCGCCAAACGAACAGCCTTCCGGGCCACATGCAGGGCACGCCCACCTCCAAACACTGCCAATTCACGGACGCACGCACGCACACACACACACACACACACACACACACACACACACACACACACACACACACACACTTTCCCGACACCTTTCTGTACGGAGGGTGCGTCATCTCGACCGTGACAGAGTGACGCCAACTATCGACGATCCATTTCCCCCCACTGGTAAAACACGTCCACTAACACCTACATACATCATTCAAGTACACAGACAATAGCATACACACAATGGGAGGGCACACGAACATGGACGGCACGGCACTGTCACACACTCTTCCTCAGAACCAACCATACCAACAAACGTTACGTACAACCGGGAAAGCGAAAGCGAAAGCAAAAGCAAAAAGCAAAGGCCAATGCAGCCGTCAAAGGTAACGTTCACCACGGCAGACACTTGCAGCCGCGCCGCCGTTAAACGCATTTCAGTGCGGCTCCAATACGCCTCCGACACGGGAACGTTCCGTTGCTCTACGAATGCGTTTCTCCCCTTTTTCCCTTCCTCTCTCTTTTGCCCCCCCCCCCCTCTGTCCTTTCCTCCTGCACTCTTGCCTCCTTCCTCACGTTCTGCCCAGACATTCGACCGATCAAAGTCAACCTGTCGTTACCGTTCTCAGCGCGACGGTGTACAACAGTATGACGGGTGTGCCCACGACTTCGGTTCAGTTGCGTGACGCCGGTCTATCGCGCCGATCGACAGTTACTCAGGGGGGCGACGGATCGGACCACGTCACCGACACACAAAACACTTTCAAACAAACAAATACATACCGGATGGACACAGACAAACACGTGTACAGACATTCGCCAAAAACGGCCGCCGCCGCCGCCGCCGTCGTCTAGCGTCGCGCTTACTGTACTGCACTGGACACGCGTGCATCTTGAATGACGACATCGGTGTGCGTGCGTCGTACGCAATCAGTCAGACACGGCTATCAAAAATCAGAGTCGAATGGTACATCATCGTGCGTGTCGCCGTACACGTACAGTACAATGCAACAACAATGCGTCTTCATGGCACGTTCATTTCAACGTCACTCACACACCTCCACGCTGCAGTTACGTCGCACCATTGTCAAACTCGGCGTACAGCAAAGGGAATAGTGGGCGGCAAACAAAAACCACAAAAAAAAAACAACATTTCACATTTCACCCTCGCCATGTATGATGTGCAAAAAACAAACCCGCAAACGGCCGTCGTTACGGTGACACAAAAGTCGGCGATCGCACTGTCCCCCCTCGCAGACAGGTAACACACACACCAACAACACCAAATGGGTCAAAAACCACGCCAACGAGGCGTGCCACCATTCCACGCCACGGCGACCAACCTCGTGGCCGTACCCCGCGCAACACGCTTTGACGCGCCCCCCCACCCACAATCAAAATGCACACATACATCACAGCCGTCCACACAAACAACAACAACAATTCCGCCCTTCCCGCAAAAGGCAAGTTGGTGGCCCTGAAAAGGGCCGTTTTGCCGCTCTCGCAACGGAGGAGCATTCTCTCTCCATCCTTCCTTCCGTTCCAGAGCCACCTCCTTACTTGGAGCTCGTGTACTTGGTCACCGCCTTCGTGCCCTCGCTCACGGCGTGCTTGGCCAGCTCGCCAGGCAGCAACAGCCGCACAGCGGTCTGGATCTCGCGGGACGTGATGGTCGAGCGCTTGTTGTAGTGCGCCAGGCGAGAAGCCTCGGCCGCAATGCGCTCGAAAATGTCGTTCACGAAGCTGTTCATGATGCTCATCGCCTTCGACGAGATGCCCGTGTCAGGGTGCACCTGCTTCAGCACCTTGTAGATGTAGATGGCATAGCTCTCCTTCCTCTTGCGCTTCTTCTTCTTGTCGCCCTTCGAAATGTTCTTCTGCGCCTTGCCAGCCTTCTTGGCGGCCTTCCCGCTAGTCTTGGGCGGCATCTCGAACCAACGTACGGCGGCAGCAGCAACACCAGTAGCAAGCGCTCCGCTCTAGTCAGCGTCTCCCCACACAGTGGCACCCGCCGCCAGCCGCCGCCGCACCTTTACCAGCTCGCCCTGTTGCGGCCGCCGACCAATGGGGCGCGCGCGCAACCGGCCGCCGCACCCGAGCCCATAAAGCACCCCCACCCCGGCTGCGCCGGCACGGCAGCTAAGCAGTCGACGGCAGCTAAGCAGTCGCAACCTACAGCGACTACCACAGGAAACCCCACACCCCACCATGGATAGACGACCAAATATACAAGGTCTCAAAATCTGCGTCTTCAACGCAGACGGTCTATTCAATCAAGCCCTCGAATTTAGAGAATTCATAAAAGAGGAAAACATTGACGTATGCCTAGTAGCCGAAACACACCTTAAACCAGGGGTAAGGGCATCTGTACCAAATTACAATTGTTACAGACGCGATCGGCCCACTGCAGGAGGCGGGGTCGCAGTATACGTCAAACGAGGCATAGAGCACCACCAGGTGTACCCACCAGCAACCCAACAGGTAGAAACGGTCGCAATACAAATAGCCACCGTAACAGGACCCCTCACAGTCGTTGCAGCCTACCGCCCCCCTTCCCCAACGCTTGAAGAGGACGACATAGCTGCATTAAGCCAAATAAGAGGCAAGCTCCTAATAGGAGGAGACCTCAATGCCAAACACGCAGACTGGCACTCAAGAGTAAGTAATAGAGCTGGTCGACAACTGCAACGACTCGCGCGCACGCATCAGTTCCAAGTGTGGGGCCCAGAGGAACCCACCCACTTCCCGAAAAACGGGAACAGGGCAGACGTCCTCGACATTGCGCTCACAAAACACATCATGGGTTTTGTGTCCGCAAGTTCAATGAATAGAATGTCGTCGGACCACAACCCTGTCATTCTCGAGGTCGATATGGGAGAATGGCTCTCTATCCCACAGCTAAGAACCTCACACAAACACACAAATTGGGAACAGTTCCGCGCCAATATAGCTACAGAACTGACCCAAGCCCCGCCTCCAACAGCAGACACTGTCGAGCAAACGCTGGAAGACCTCACGAAAGCGATCCTGCAAGCAGCTGAGGAAGCCACGCCTGTGCCAGCGGGTCCCCCCCGCCCCAGGCAGCTTCCCCAGCACCTGCTTGCACAAATAAGACACAAAAACAGGATCGCCAAAGAGTGGAAACTCACAGGCAACAGAAACACAAGGAGGCTGCTCAACAGACTACAAAGAGAGTTGAAAGTTGCGCTCACTGAGCACCGCAACCAGCAATGGTCCGAAAGACTATCAACTCTCAACTTAGAAGACCACAGTCTATGGCAAGCCACAAAACAGTTCACGAAAAGACGCGCTAGAATGCCGCCTCTGCACGGCGAACGTGGACTGCAGTTCAGCGCCGTAGACAAAGCAAACGCGCTAGCCGACGTGTTCGAGAAGCAATTCACGCCAGCAGAGGCACAGGACAGGGAACACGTCGAAACAGTTCGCAGACAACTGGCCACCTTTTTAGCAGCAGAAGACGAAGATGAATACACGCCACTCTTCAGCCCTGAAGACGTGGCAGGAGCCATCAAGTCACTGCCAATAAAAAAGGCACCAGGCCACGACCAGCTCACCAACGAACTCCTAAAACATATCCCGCCACTGGCAATAACCCACTTAGCTGATATCTTCAATGAAATTACGCGATCACAAAAATTCCCGACCCAGTGGAAACATGCAGAAGTAGTCGCGATCGCAAAACCAGGGAAAGACCCGGTGTTCCCGCAGCACTACAGACCAATTAGTCTCCTGCCCACCCTCAGCAAACTGTACGAGCGCCTCCTCTTAACTCCGATTCAAGATCACATCAGAAGAGAGCAAATTATGCCAAAATTTCAATTCGGTTTCCAGCAACAACACACTGCCCCCCAACAAATAATGAGGGTAGTTGAAGCAGCTACAGAAAGCTTCAACCGAAAGGGCTACTGCGGGATCGTCTTATTAGACGTCGCCAAGGCTTTTGATTCAGTCTGGCACACCGGAATCTTGCACAAAATGTACACCCAAGGCTTCCCAGGGACGATAGTAAAACTTATACAGAGCTATCTAACCAGTAGGACATTCTCCGTTAAGATCAATCGATCACAGTCGAGCAGGAGAAGAATACGCGCTGGAGTGCCCCAAGGGTCCGTACTGGGTCCTACCCTGTACAACCTTTACACAGCCGACATCCCTGTAACGCAGCACGTCCAAACAGCACAATATGCAGACGACACCGCCTTCTTCTCCTGCTCCACGAACAGGAACCTGGTAACGAGAAGACTACAAACGGCACTAAACAGGACTGACTCATGGGCCAAGAAATGGCGCATCTCATTGAATACTGAAAAGACCCAGGC
Organism: Schistocerca piceifrons; assembly: GCF_021461385.2. Lineage (NCBI taxonomy): Eukaryota > Metazoa > Arthropoda > Insecta > Orthoptera > Acrididae > Schistocerca > Schistocerca piceifrons. The sequence continues at coordinate 19,181 of NW_025726828.1, read as the reverse complement.
ACTTATGATAACAAGACGCATCGGGAAACGCCGCCCCCTAAGAAGACCCATCCAACTGCTGCAGCTACAAGGGCAAAATCTCCCCTGGAGAAACACGGCGAGATACCTCGGTGTGACACTGGACAAGCGACTAACTTGGAAGTGCCACATCGAGGAACTCCGCAAGAAAGCCCTTGGAAGGATGCAAGTCCTCTACCCTATATTGAATGAACGCAGTTCACTAGACCCCAGCACCGGAGTAGCGGTCTATAGAAGCCTTATTAGGCCGATACTGGAATACGCATGCCCCGTATGGGGCTATGCAGCCAGATCGACAATAGGCCGCCTACAAAAAATTCAAAACAGAGCTCTCCGGAGAGCCTTACACTTACCTCCACGATTCCCCACAGCAGATCTACATGCTGCGGCGGATATCGATACACTACAAACACGGTTCCGAAACCTGGCAGAACAGTTCTATGCCACAGCCGGTACCGCACATAATGAACTCATCAACACACTTGGCCAATACGACCAAACAAATGATAAATACAAGCGACCCAAATCAATACTCTCCTGAGTAAAACAACAGAACCACACACCTCTTACGAGTAAAACAACAGAACCACACACCTCTCACCACAACAGATAAAAACAAGAGAACAGTACATCCAAAACACACAGCCACAGTGAAGGAAATGTCCCCAAGGGACAATAACCTTCCCAGCAACACCTTCCAATAAGAGGAAGAAATTAGAGAGGAGCGCGCGCGCTGCGCCGGCACGCACTCCGCTGCTCGACTCGCTGCCGCTCGCACCGGTCGTTTTCGTTTCCTTCTCGTGTGCACCGTCGCTAGCCCATCGCCATGTCCGGACGCGGAAAGGGAGGCAAAGTCAAGGGCAAGTCAAAGTCCCGCTCAAGCAGGGCTGGGCTCCAGTTCCCGGTCGGCAGAATCCACCGCCTCCTGCGCAAGGGAAACTACGCAGAGCGCGTCGGCGCCGGGGCGCCCGTCTACCTCGCCGCCGTCATGGAGTACCTCGCGGCTGAGGTGCTCGAGCTGGCCGGAAACGCGGCCCGCGACAACAAGAAGACGCGCATCATCCCGCGCCACCTGCAGCTTGCCATCCGCAACGACGAGGAGCTCAACAAGCTCCTGTCGGGCGTCACCATCGCACAGGGTGGTGTCCTACCCAACATCCAGGCCGTCCTGCTGCCAAAGAAGACCGAGAAGAAGGCCTAAAGGAGGCCAGGCAATCGCAGCGCCGCGTGCTCCCCTGCACGCAACGCGCTTTGCCGGCTCGGCTCGGCCCGGCCCACAACAATCGGCCCTTTTCAGGGCCACCACACAAACCTACGTCCAAAGCAAAATTTCAGTCGTCCTCGCCGCACCTTGTTTTGTTTCAACTTTGCACTTTCACAGCACAGCCGCCGCCGGCGCACGTCCGCCATCTTGTCGTCCACACAGCCCGCACACACACACACACACACACACACACACACACACACACATTTTGCACGGTCGCAGAGTCGCCTTCCAAACGACAACGGCAGCAATAATGACCATTGTTAAAGGGAGGCGTGTCGACACACCGCCCTCCACTCCCGCGCGCAACGGCCGTCGACACGAACGAAACAGCTGATCCGGCCGCCTATGCCCACACGCCTTGCCTCGGAAACCCCAACGCCGCCGCAAACACACAGAGCCAAACCACGCAAGCAAATAATTACCGCCTCTCTCGCACAACAACACACAGCCCGCCATCTCCGTCGCGATCGATACAAAGACACACAATAACAAACACAAACGAAGCAGCTCCACACACAGCCAGCCACATGACACGTTTCCTTTCCTTCTCCCCTCCCAGCCACATCACGTCGCTCAAACGGAAAGAAAGAAAGAAAGAAACAAACAAACAAACAAACAAACAAACGAACAACACAGCGCACACACACGCAGCAACAACAACAACAACAACACAGACTCTTTCGCACTTTTCAACTTCCGAACAGTGTGGTGGCCCTGAAAAGGGCCGTTTTCTAGTCTCTCCCACCCACAAGCACGGCCGCGGGAAGGCCAGCGCCCGCTGCGACGCAGCCTAACCGCCGAAACCGTACAGGGTGCGCCCCTGCCTCTTCAGGGCGTACACCACGTCCATGGCCGTCACAGTCTTGCGCTTGGCGTGCTCAGTGTACGTCACCGCGTCGCGGATCACGTTCTCCAGGAACACCTTCAGCACCCCGCGGGTCTCCTCGTAGATCAGACCAGAGATGCGCTTCACGCCGCCCCTGCGAGCCAGGCGGCGGATGGCGGGCTTCGTGATGCCCTGGATGTTGTCGCGCAACACCTTGCGGTGCCGCTTGGCGCCACCCTTGCCGAGCCCCTTTCCTCCCTTGCCGCGGCCTGTCATCCTTCCTTCCTCGGGCAAAGCAAAACGTGCACAAACAGCAGCTGCAGCGGCTGGCGAGTCGGCTACGGTCTGCGCCCAGCGCGCCCGCCGCCCCCCTATATAGACTCTGGCCCGCCCTCCCCCCACCACGCGCAACCGAGGGCATATAAGCGCAGCACGGAGGCGCGCGGGCCCGTTGTCAAGGCAGCACCGGACGCCGCGCCGCACCTAACCTCCACGCACGCCGCTCCGCTACCGCCAACGCTACCGCCATGGCCCGCACAAAGCAAACGGCCCGCAAGTCCACCGGCGGAAAGGCGCCGCGCAAACAGCTCGCCACCAAGGCGGCGAGGAAGAGCGCGCCCGCCACCGGAGGCGTCAAGAAGCCCCACCGCTACAGGCCGGGCACCGTCGCCCTGCGAGAAATCAGGCGCTACCAGAAGAGCACAGAGCTGCTCATCCGCAAGCTGCCATTCCAGCGCCTAGTGCGCGAGATCGCCCAGGACTTCAAGACCGACCTGCGCTTCCAGAGCTCCGCAGTCATGGCCCTGCAGGAGGCCAGCGAGGCCTACCTCGTCGGCCTCTTCGAAGACACCAACCTGTGCGCAATCCACGCCAAGCGCGTCACCATCATGCCCAAGGACATCCAGCTCGCGCGCCGCATCCGCGGCGAGCGCGCCTAAACCGCGCCGCGGCACCGCACCGCACAAACAAAAACGGCCCTTTTCAGGGCCACTAACATCTCTCCGTCGCGAGCAAACTTTGTCGGTCGCCTGCCTCTCGCCCCGCAACCCAAAAACAAAAACCACCACTTCCCGTCCGTCCGCCACACACACCCGCTCACTCTGCCTGCCTGCTAGCAGCGCGCAACAATCACACATCATCCCTCCCCGGCGCTCAAAGCGCACAATACCCAACGGCCGACGTCACACCGCACGGGTGGCTGGCCGGCCGCCGCTTTCGTTTCGAAAACAAAAAAAACCCGCACTCCACTCCGACGGCCAACGGCCAGGCAGGCGCGCTCGCTCGCTCTACACGCCACCGAAATCCCCGCCGACTCCTTCCACATCTCAACGTGCCCCCCGTTGCAAAACATAACACACACAAAGAAACAAAACAAAGACCAGACACGACTAGACAAGACACACATCCGAGAAGAACGAACGCAGGCAAGCCAACCAACGTATTCAAACAAAACAACGTGACAGAAAACCAACCGTCGGCCGCCGCCACAAACACGGCGACAATCAACCACGACAACAACAACACCGCTTACCGCTACCGCCGCCCACACCCGCCACCGACCCCCGCAATCAAACCACCACGGCACGCAAACAGCATCCCCACGGGCATACAGACAGACACCCACACCAAACGCAACACGACAATCAAAACCTTCCCCGACGTGCTTTGATGGCCCTGAGAAGGGCCGTTTTGGGCCGCGCGTCTCTTGCGCGCCACTAGACGACGACGGGGGGTGGGGACGACGGGGTCAAGCGCCAAACCCTTCCTTTCCCATCTCTTTCTCCTCTACTCTACTCTACTTCTTCTTCTTGGGCGAAGCCTTCGCCTTAGACGGCGTCGTCGCCTTCTTCGGGCGCGGCGCCTTCGGCTTCTTCGTCGGAACCTTGGCGGCCTTCTTCGCCTTCGACGGCGACTTGGCCTTGGCCGGCTTGGCCGCAGCCGCCTTCTTCGCACCCGCGGGAGCGGCCGACGCCGCAGACGCCTTCTTGGCGGCGCCCGCCTTCCGACCGGTCGCCGCCTTCACGCCACCAGCCTTCTTTGCGCCGGCCGCACGGGCGCCCTTCTTCTCCTTGCTGGCCGGAGCGGCGCGCTTCTTCTTGGCACCGCCAGCACGAGCCTTGCCGCCCTCGGCCGCCCCCCCGCCGCCGGCGCCGGCAAGCTTGAACGAGCCGGACGCGCCCTTCCCCTTCGTCTGCACCAGCTCGCCCGCCACGACGGCCGACTTGAGGTACTTCTTGATAAACGGCGCCAGCTTCTCCGCGTCCAGCTTGTAGTGCGCGGCTATGTACTTCTTGATCGCCTGCAGCGACGACCCGCCGCGCTCCTTCAGACTCTTGATGGCGGCCGTCACCATCTCAGAGGTGCGCGGGTGCGCAGGCTTGGCGCGCGGCTTCTTCGCAGACGACGCAGACTTGGCCTTCTTCGTAGTGCCGGTGGCGGCGGGTGCCGCAGCAGTCTCGTTCGTAGCCGCCTGATCTGCCATTTCGACGACGCGCGTAACACACAGCGAGAGCGAGAGCGAGAGCGAGCGGGACGGCAGGCACGCAAGCACAGCACAGCACGGCAGAGCAGAGCAGAGAATCACAAGGGCCCAGCCAGTGTCGCGGGCGGGCGCGGACGGCCGAGAGAGCGGCCGCCACTCTGCGCGCCGCCGCGCCGCGCCTCCCGCGCTTGCTACCGCCCAACGTCCGACAGCCTGTGCGGAGCAGCCCCAAAGCTGCGCCACAACCGCCCGCGCCTTTCAAACCACCGAGGATGGGGCTACACACAGCCACACCACAGTCGCCAACCAGTCGCCACGGCAGCGCCGCAAACCACGGCCAAACTGCAGCTACCGCGCGCTACAGCCTGGGTCGGCCCGCCGAGAATCGCCGCCCCCGCCCAAATGCCGCCCCCACAGCCCCAGCCGACGACCCGCCACAATGGCCAAACCTTCGGCAAAACTCCCACACCGTCGCCGCGGCAGCCCGGCCAGCGCGGCCGGCGCCACAGCCACACAAGCCGAGGCGTGCGGCGATGACGGCCGTGCAAACGCGCCTCCGCCGCCCCATCGCCTTCCGTCGCCCTCCCGCCGTTTCCCGATCGGCCCGCAGCCGTCGGGCCACATCGCGCGCCGTCCTCCTCCTCTCGCCCGCCAACATTCACAGCCGTTTCTCAACAATTGCCCGCCGCAAACGGACGCCGCCTGCGCAACAGGCGCCGCCGCCCCTCGCCGCTTCCGACCCAACCCCTCGACCGAGGCAAACCGCAATCCGAATCTACAGACCAACCCAATCTGCCGTCAGCACACACGACAGCCGACCTTACACGTTGCGCGTTACACATTACGTTTACACGTCTAGGTTAGGTTCGGTTAGGTTAGGTGGACGTGGGTTAGGTTAAGGGGACTTGGGTTAGGTTAAGCGTCAAACTTAGGTTAAGCATTCAAACACGTCAGGCGTCAGAGGTTAGGTTAGGTTAGGTTACGTTAGGTTACGTTACACGTTAGGTTAAGGGGTCAGTGCTAGGTTAAGAAGCGTCAAACGTAGGTTAAAAAAGCGTTCAAAACGTGAGGCGTGAGCCGCCGGACAGCTTACCTTACGTAGACGTTTGGGGCTCACAGGCTGAGCTCACCTCACCACACCACAGGTTAGGTTCGGTTCGGTTCGCTCGGCTCAGCGTAAAGCGCCGAGGTCAGGGTTACGTTCGTTCACCTTCGGGCGCCACACTTTCGGTTGAAAGGTCGCGACGGGACGACGTCGGCAGGCACCGCCGCAAACGGACAAAAACGTACAGACGACGTCGAAAACCGCCGACAGACGGGGGAGCAGCACGACCACGACCAGATACCGAGCGCGAACGAGACGCACGCGAACCACCCCCACCGGCCAAAGGGCACCACACAACAACCCAGAGCACCACGTGTCGACACCACAGCAACCCGCCGCTCACGCGACATGGCTGGCACCGAAGGGCAACCGCCCGCAACTGCGCTTTCCGCGCCGGCCCGGATGCACGTCGTGCTACAACAACACCACTACCGTACACAGCCGCTGTTCACAACATCACTATCATGCGCGCCCGCGGCTCGCCGCCGTCGCAGTCGCAGCCCCAACGCCAGCACTTTTGCACCACCATTCACACGCACCGCAACACAGCTCGCCGACACAGCCGAACAAAACAAACACCACACAACAACAGCAACAACGCCGCCGCCTCTACTCGTGCCGGCGACCCACCCCGCCGATGGCGCACCTTTCGCCAGCCGGCAATCGACACACACGCACGCACCCACCCACCCCCCGGGGCCCAGTGCAAAAAAAAACACACAAAAACAAAAACAAAAAAAAAACAACACAAACGACACGGGAAGCGCACACCGCCACTTCGCGCGCACGCCACCAACCAGTCGTCGTCTCAAAATAACAAACACAAACAAAATAAACTAACAACTAGGGCAACACAAAACAAAAACGCCTCGCACGAACCGCCCACAAAAAGGACAAGCACACGCACAGCCTCTGCTGACGACCACGACGCAGCGGCACGCTGCTCCTGTCCCGCGCCCCGCGCCCCGCGCCCCACTCGATTCACAACTCACGCGACACCGTCAACGACGGGCTCGCTTCCCGCAACCTACCACCTTTCCGCCACGACGCACAGCCCCAGCCCCACCCGACCCGACGACGCCCGTGGCAACGACTGCACTTTCACCACCGCCTCCCCCTTCCCCCCCAAAACACACACACACACACAGCCAGCCAAAAACGCACTCGCGACCCACACATGCACGTGCATCGGCACACGCCAACCAGTCAACGTCGACAACCACACGCAAGGCTCGAAACGAAACCGGCGTCCTTCCACGTTGCCATCAAGCTACCTACACGACACAAGACACAAGGAACAAACACAACAGCCGGCCCCACTAATTCCCACTCTCACGCCGCAAAAAGCACACCGAAACCGCCAAACGCACGCACATTCCCCTTCGCACTGACACCGACCGGCTCGCTACCACACACCTCTCGGCAGCCGTTTCACGCCAATTCGCCACACCGCCCACACAGTCGACAAGCGCCCGCCCTGTACGGCACACGCAACGACGCAGCGCAGCAAAGGGCGCCCGCAACACATACCTCTCCTCTCTCTCCCTCTCCGCCGCCCGACGCGCCAACCGCCACGCCACACCGCCAGCCACTCGCAAATTGTGCACTGCCACCAGCCACACGTCCAACACGCCGCGCCGCCTCCGGCCACCCGCCAGGGGGCGCTCACGTCCGCGACAACAGCGCGGCCCGCCGGGCCGAACCGAACCGAACCGAGCCGCCGCTGCTCTGCACTCGGCACGGCCACACCCTGCTGCAGACCGGGCTCGTCTCTCTGTACGCGTCTGCCTGCGCATCAACACAACACGACCTTTTTTTTTTTTTTCTCTCTACCGCCATCCCTTCTTCTCGCGTTTTACTCGTTGTTGCAGCAGCGGCGCACACCTACACATCCACAGCCCCAGCCGAGCCGAGCCGGCCTCACCTCAGGGCCCGCCGCCAGCGTCTCCTCCTCGGGCACAGGTGCGGTGCTGTGGCCGCCCATCCAACCGCATTGCTGGCCGTCCAGCCGCCAGGCGTTCCCACTGCCGCGAGCCACGCCGCGCACCGACCCTGCTGCAGAAAACGAAGCATAGCCAGAGACCGACCGATACACAAAGCAAGCCGTCGCCTCGCCTCTTGTCCTTCCTGCCTTCCTTTCGCCCCCCCCCCCCCTCCTTTTTTTTTTTTATTTTGTTTTCTTCTTTCTTTCTTTCTTTGGCCCTCTCTCCTTCCCGCCCCATGGCGGTTACGGCACCGCCTGCAGCGGCAGATTTTTTGCGCCCACACGCCTACTCCTACCACCATTAACCTTGCCCTGCCCATCAACGTCGCAGTCGAACCGACGCTTGCCAACACACTGCCCACGTTCCTTTCTCTTTTCGGCCTACGCCCATTACGCGCCGCCGCCACAGCACCTTCCCTTCCCACAACACACCGACGTCATCACACGCACCCACAAACAGGGGCCACGACCGTGTTCCTCGCCCACTCCCATCCCGCACGGTACGCACATTCCCAACTACTACCGCGCACCCTCCCTTTCCAATCTGTGTGTCTCTGTGTCTGTGTCCTGTGTCCTGTCCGCGCGTGACGCCTCTCAACATCCGCCGTCCCCCGTCCCGTTTTCGCCCCCATGCCGTCGTCGCGCCGCCTCCTCCCCGTCCACCGCCGCCCCTGTCCGCCCCGCACCACACCATACACCGCTGCTTGTCCCGGCCGTTGCCACCAAAGGCGCCGACCGCAAACGCGCCACGCCGCAGCCCCCGTGCGTCTCGCTCGCTTGCATCTCCGTGCCGACGCTGCCTCTCTTCCCGCTCGCACTCGACCTCGACAACACAGTCTTTGGCTCCGCCACTGCGTGTTCCGGTGGTACGCACGCTGCAACACGTATGTATTCGTTACCAGAGCGATGGCGAGGCATGACAGCATCTCTGTCTGACCAGAGAGTTATTTATCGTTGCTAGTCGGCGCTTGGACCGCGCCAGACGACAGTAGTGGCACGCACCGGGTCGCCAGGAACAGTTGTTATATATATTGTAGCGCGAGTCGGGAGAGGTAGTAGTCGGTCGACAGTAGTAGCGGGTGGACGGTTGTACTGAGCGGGCGTCGGCGGCGTGCTCTGCTCGTCTCGCGACTCTGGTCACGGTTCGGGACGATGTATAGTATATTGTGTTATAATCAAAAGGTAGTGTGAAGCTGCATTGCGCAAATCTGATAACGTATGTTCATTGTACTTATTTTGTTCAACAACAAAAGCCCCACTATTACTTTTTTCTAAAGCAACTTTTGTCTTTTAACGAAAAACATTCACTTTTTAAAGACTACTTCCTATGGCATTTCCCTCCAAGGAGTGCAATTAATTACCAGCCAGCACTCATTCATTGCACACAGCTGTGTAAGGGGTATCTACAATTGAGGAGCGGATATAAATGCAACTTTTTTGTTTTTTTTTTTTTTTTTGTGTGTTGTAACCTCCCCGCAAAATTTAAAATAATGGACAATGTTATTTACGGATGCTAATGGACATTGCGCTAATTGTAACCTCGCCCACAATGAGAGGTATTGAAAATGGCAACAAAAATGTGAAATTCGCAATCCGACTCAAATATAAATTCTTCACAACATTTAAAGTCCGTTCAGTGACAAGAAACTTCAATTGAGCCGAAATATCGGTCTTTGGCCCTGTGCAAAACAATCAGAATTAAAGTCTTACCTCAGAATAAATGGATGTCACATTTCTGCTCTTGTTGTTGCGCAGCGCTTGGAGGAACTGCATTGCAAATAATAATATTCTCTTTTTTTGTGATTTTAGTGAAATTTTTCTTCAAAGAAGTGGAATGAAATGGGAAGTGCAACGAACTCTTTAGTTCAATAAAACATTACATTTTTGAAAAATGCTTTTGAAATAAAAATTATTTTTGGGGAACTTGTTGGAGAATTAATTACAATAAATATAATTTTTCATTATCTAATGATTATATTAATTAACAGTATACCTCCTTCACCATCTTGACCAGTGTTGCCGACCGCCTACATCACACAACCGCACTCGGCTGCTACTACTGACCGACCGCTCTGCATGACGACTATTAGCGTACTGCACGCGACGACTACTGACAGAGTACAGCCCTCAACTAGACAGAGCTACAGACTCGCAACGACTGACTGACTGACTGACTGACTGACTGACTGACTGAGAACCGCTCGCAACACTCGCGCGGTCCAGCGCAAACTCTCTGGTCACAGATGCTACAATGTCTCGCCATCGCTGCTATGTTACATACGTGTTTCAGTGTCTTTTTCATTGGGGTAACGATCTTTGGCTCTTTTTATTCTGAATACAGGGCCAAAGGTCAACGCTGCTGCCCTTATACAATTTATCAGGTTCCATTATGTCTGTTGCAATGTTACATACGGTTCATTCTTTCATTAATATTATCGTTGGGTTTGTTTTGTAGGGACGTTAACATTCTGGCACATTTTTATTATCATCGGACTCTCTGCTATTTGTGCAGGGAGGTTATACCTGGGTCCATTTCCATTTCCATTTCCATTTACATTTTAATATTGATAGACTTTTTGTTTTCTTTTTTTGTTTCTTGTTGTTTTTCCTTCTTTTTTCTTGTTGTTTTTTTTTCTTTCTTTTTTTTTGTTTTGTTTTGTTTTTCCCGCTCTCACCACCACCGCCGCATCACGCCTTCCGTTTTCTTCTTGGTTTCTTTTCTGTTCTTCAACTGCTTCAACATCACCGCGCCCCATTTCCACACCACAGCCATCAGCCTCCAAGACGGGCAGGCGCAGTGTGCCATTTCCGGCGCACAAGCACACCCGTACGGTACTCTCCTCGCCCCCACGCCACCAACAACACAGCGACCACGCGGCTTTCAGGCATGGCATGGCACGGCACGGCACGGCACCGGCGAAATGCGCCGCCCCCGCCCCTCCGCGCATCCGTCCGTCTCGCCACGTTCACTGACAGCCGCGTCTGCGGCTACACCACGACAACCACAACACAACACCGCTCCCCTCCCTGGCAACTCATTGTTTTTCTCCTCCTCTTTTGCACAAACCACAACGCCGAGCACAGGCGCAAGCCACCCACACCGCGCCCCTCCCCGTCCCGTCTTTGGCCGCCGCTCCTCGTTTCCTCGTTTGCCCCCTCCCATCTCCCGAAATGCCATGCCAGCAGCGTTACGCATGCCCCTCCCCTGTCCACACAACACTACCGCCAAACGAACAGCCTTCCGGGCCACATGCAGGGCACGCCCACCTCCAAACACTGCCAATTCACGGACGCACGCACGCACACACACACACACACACACACACACACACACACACACACACACACACACACACACTTTCCCGACACCTTTCTGTACGGAGGGTGCGTCATCTCGACCGTGACAGAGTGACGCCAACTATCGACGATCCATTTCCCCCCACTGGTAAAACACGTCCACTAACACCTACATACATCATTCAAGTACACAGACAATAGCATACACACAATGGGAGGGCACACGAACATGGACGGCACGGCACTGTCACACACTCTTCCTCAGAACCAACCATACCAACAAACGTTACGTACAACCGGGAAAGCGAAAGCGAAAGCAAAAGCAAAAAGCAAAGGCCAATGCAGCCGTCAAAGGTAACGTTCACCACGGCAGACACTTGCAGCCGCGCCGCCGTTAAACGCATTTCAGTGCGGCTCCAATACGCCTCCGACACGGGAACGTTCCGTTGCTCTACGAATGCGTTTCTCCCCTTTTTCCCTTCCTCTCTCTTTTGCCCCCCCCCCCTCTGTCCTTTCCTCCTGCACTCTTGCCTCCTTCCTCACGTTCTGCCCAGACATTCGACCGATCAAAGTCAACCTGTCGTTACCGTTCTCAGCGCGACGGTGTACAACAGTATGACGGGTGTGCCCACGACTTCGGTTCAGTTGCGTGACGCCGGTCTATCGCGCCGATCGACAGTTACTCAGGGGGGCGACGGATCGGACCACGTCACCGACACACAAAACACTTTCAAACAAACAAATACATACCGGATGGACACAGACAAACACGTGTACAGACATTCGCCAAAAACGGCCGCCGCCGCCGCCGCCGTCGTCTAGCGTCGCGCTTACTGTACTGCACTGGACACGCGTGCATCTTGAATGACGACATCGGTGTGCGTGCGTCGTACGCAATCAGTCAGACACGGCTATCAAAAATCAGAGTCGAATGGTACATCATCGTGCGTGTCGCCGTACACGTACAGTACAATGCAACAACAATGCGTCTTCATGGCACGTTCATTTCAACGTCACTCACACACCTCCACGCTGCAGTTACGTCGCACCATTGTCAAACTCGGCGTACAGCAAAGGGAATAGTGGGCGGCAAACAAAAACCACAAAAAAAAAACAACATTTCACATTTCACCCTCGCCATGTATGATGTGCAAAAAACAAACCCGCAAACGGCCGTCGTTACGGTGACACAAAAGTCGGCGATCGCACTGTCCCCCCTCGCAGACAGGTAACACACACACCAACAACACCAAATGGGTCAAAAACCACGCCAACGAGGCGTGCCACCATTCCACGCCACGGCGACCAACCTCGTGGCCGTACCCCGCGCAACACGCTTTGACGCGCCCCCCCACCCACAATCAAAATGCACACATACATCACAGCCGTCCACACAAACAACAACAACAATTCCGCCCTTCCCGCAAAAGGCAAGTTGGTGGCCCTGAAAAGGGCCGTTTTGCCGTCTCTCGCAACGGAGGAGCATTCTCTCTCCATCCTTCCTTCCGTTCCAGAGCCACCTCCTTACTTGGAGCTCGTGTACTTGGTCACCGCCTTCGTGCCCTCGCTCACGGCGTGCTTGGCCAGCTCGCCAGGCAGCAACAGCCGCACAGCGGTCTGGATCTCGCGGGACGTGATGGTCGAGCGCTTGTTGTAGTGCGCCAGGCGAGAAGCCTCGGCCGCAATGCGCTCGAAAATGTCGTTCACGAAGCTGTTCATGATGCTCATCGCCTTCGACGAGATGCCCGTGTCAGGGTGCACCTGCTTCAGCACCTTGTAGATGTAGATGGCATAGCTCTCCTTCCTCTTGCGCTTCTTCTTCTTGTCGCCCTTCGAAATGTTCTTCTGCGCCTTGCCAGCCTTCTTGGCGGCCTTCCCGCTAGTCTTGGGCGGCATCTCGAACCAACGTACGGCGGCAGCAGCAACACCAGTAGCAAGCGCTCCGCTCTAGTCAGCGTCTCCCCACACAGTGGCACCCGCCGCCAGCCGCCGCCGCACCTTTACCAGCTCGCCCTGTTGCGGCCGCCGACCAATGGGGCGCGCGCGCAACCGGCCGCCGCACCCGAGCCCATAAAGCACCCCCACCCCGGCTGCGCCGGCACGCACTCCGCTGCTCGACTCGCTGCCGCTCGCACCGGTCGTTTTCGTTTCCTTCTCGTGTGCACCGTCGCTAGCCCATCGCCATGTCCGGACGCGGAAAGGGAGGCAAAGTCAAGGGCAAGTCAAAGTTGCTACACGTCGAAGCACAGCACGGGCAGGCTGCACGATGAGCAAATTGTCGTGTGCGGTTTCAATCTGCGGTGACGATTCGGGGTCCCAGCAGCTCGCTGCTGGCGGCGTCGATGTCGTCTCCTCGATGTCGCGGGCCGCTTTTTCCGGGCGGTTCGGGTACTTCTGCTGCCGCAGAGCCATGCTCTGCTCCCCCGAGTGTTAGGGACTCTGCAGGTCAGGGCCTGGTCACTGGCCAGTGTCCCGCGCCTGCCAGTTTGTTAGGGCCAAGCACAGCCGCCCGGAAACCTAACGGTGTCGGCAACGAAGGCGGCGTCTGGCATACCCAAGGCAGCCCTCGACTTTGCTTCCACTTCCGCCCCCAACGAGATCAATAGGGCGCCTAACGCCGTCAAACAACAAACCAGCACTACGTCTTTCATTGTCAGTATGAGCAGCGCCACTAATTCCCCAAATCCAGACGTTGACAGACTACTACTAGAAAACGCACAGAATAACCTCCTCCCTTATCTTGCGTCCCGCAGGCGTGAAAAAGGGAATCGTCTCCCAGTAAAAATTCTCCCGAAACCCTCTTCCAAAGCCCAACCCAAACCTACCCGCAAAACCACTCCCAACCTCAAATCCACCCTCCCACCGTCCCCTAAAGTTAAACTTTCCAGGACCCAGAAAAAGAACCGAGGCAGGCGTAAAAACCTCGTAAAGCGACTCAAAGCTCCCAGCCAATCTCCGGAAGCTGAGAACAAACAAAAGGAACACGATTCCGAATCAGATAGCCCTCTGGTTATCGATGAGTCCAAGCAGGAGCAGGAAAACGAGATCGGGGAAACCGCTACTAGCGGTGGAAGGTGACGGCTTTCAACTAGCCAGAAAAACCATCCGCCCAACCCACACCCCCGCCGGCCACGGAAGCGGCACCAACATCTAACCGTTTTTCCGCCATAGACGACGAACCCACGACCAATGATGCGTCACTTCCAACCACCAGTGGGCTCGCAGAAACGAGCATACCTCCCCCCAATCGTCGCAGAATTTGACAAGGACTACAAAGAGCTCTATGATCTAGTGAAGAGCGCAGTAGGTGATAGATTCAAAGCCAAACCGGCAGGGGGTGACAAAATAAAGCTCACCCTCCACTCCATGGACGAATACATGGCGGTAAAACAACTTTTGAGTGATAAGAAAGTTCCGCACTACACTTTCCCGACCGAAAGGATCAGGAACCTAAATATAGTTATCCGCGACCTACCGCGCAAACTATCGCCCTCAGCGATAAAAGAAGACCTGATCCGCCAAAATTTCGATGTTAAGACAGTCACACAAATGAAACCACCCGGTTCTAATAACAAGTGGCCCCTCTACCTCGCCGTAATGCCAGACATACCGATAAACAAAAAGCCTATGAGGAGTGTCCTGCAGATACCCATAACCACCGAACTGTTAAAAAAGAAAAATCGGTCTCAACAATGCTTTAGGTGCCAGGGACTGGGACATGTGGCCTCACACTGCGACATGCCTGTACGATGCAGGAAGTGTGCGGAGGGACACGACTCCAGGACCTGTCAAATTAAAATAGAAGACCCAAGAATAAAGTGTGCGCTATGCGGCGAAGGGCACACCGCCAGCTACCTGGGATGCAGGGTTCATAAGAACTACGCCCAACGCTATCGAGGCACGAATGCACCCCCAAACAAACCCCAAGCTAAACCCCCAAACCGACCTGAAATCACAAGACGAGATAGGCCGCCCCTACAGAGGCAAATCCCGGGAGGTGACGACCGCCGCGACGTTCGCAAACATCGCGGCCGACACTGAGGCGCGCAGTAGCGCCCCTCTGCCGGCCGAGATGGGACCGGAATCTTGCGGCCGACGCTCCCCGGAAACAACCCAGGACACTCCTCTCCTTGACCAGATCCCTGACGACGGAGAATGCCCTAGGGAAGTCCTAACCCCTGCCCCAAAGACCAGTCTGCGGCGGGCAGGGGGCGCGGACCGTCAGAACCGCTGGCAGACATCCTGTCACTCAAAGTCTGAGCGAAGCTGCGCCCTCGCCCTCCACAGACGATCCTGTGCTGGGAGTCATGTCCCAAACTCTGAATCTTCTCGCGCAGATGATGCGGGAGATTCAGCAGCAAAATGCACAGATCCTCGCCGCCCTACAAGCAGCAGTTAAGCAGTCGCATCCCTCAGCGACTTCCCAAGCAACAACAACAGCCAAACATGGATAGACGCCCCCATATCCAAGGTCTGAAAATGTGCGTCTTTAACGCAGACGGCATCTTCAACCAAGTCATGGAGTTCCGAGAGCTCATGAAGGAGCTTAATATCGACGTTTGCATGATGTCAGAAACACACCTAAAACCGGGAGTAAAAGCGGCAGTCCCAAACTATAACAGTTACAGAAGAGACAGGCCAACCGCAGGAGGCGGGGGTGGCCATATACGTAAAGAGAGGGATCCCCCATCACCAGATATTCCCCCCAGCTACCCGCTCGTTAGAAAACGGGGGATAGCCGTGGAAATAGCCACAGTTACAGGCCCCCTCACAGTCGTTGCAGCTTACCGCCAACCGACCCCCAACCTTAGATGAGGACGACATTCCCGCACTAGCACAAATCAGAGGCAAGCTCCTAATAGGAGGAGACCTCAATGCAAAACACGCAGACTGGCATTCTAGACTCACGACCAGAGCCGGTCGTCAACTGCAGCGACTCGCGCGAGACCACCAGTTCGACGTCTGGGGCCCAGAAGAGCCGACACACTTCCCCTAAAAACGGAGGCCGGCCAGACGTCCTTGACATAGCTCTCACAAGGAGAATAACAGGCTTCGTGACTGCGAGAACAATAAATAGAATGTCCTCCGATCACACCCCAGTTATAATCGAGGTCGACGTGGGAGAAAGGGTAGCTCTCCCACAACACCAGGTGTCGTATAAGCACACGAACTGGGAGCACTTTCAGGTAAATGTCGCTTCTGAAATAGCTCGCGCCCCGCCTCCAACTGCAGATACTGCAGAACAGGCGCTTAAAGACCTCACCAACACGATCCTGCAGGCTGCTGAGGAGGCCACACCCCGGCAGCGGGAAGGCCCTCCTCCTCAAATACAACTCCCGGAGCACCTGCTTGCGCAAATTAGGCACAAAAACAGGGTCGCAAAAGAATGGAAAATAACAAGAAATCCGGCAACTAGGAGGCTGCTCAACCGTCTACAGAGAGAGTTGAAAGTAGCACTCAATGAGCACCGCAACCAGCAATGGTCTGCCCGCCTATCAGCCTCAAAGTAGACGACAACAGCCTATGGCAAGCTACCAAGCAATTCACACGTACACGCGCGCGTATGCCACCTCTGCACGGCGAGCGTGGAAGCCTTGTCTTCAGCCCTGTCGACAAGGCCAACGCGCTCGCCGACTCGTTCGAACAACAGTTTCAACCAGCAGAGGCGCAGGACGAGGACCACGAAATCATAGTCCGTCAGCAGCTTGCAGTATTCCTTGCAGCTGAAGACGACGAGAATGAACACACTCCACTTTTCGCCCCAGAAGACGTGGCAAAAAGTCATTAGGTCCCTGCCCAACAAAAAGGCCCCAGGCCACGACCCGGCTCACAAACCAGTTAGTTAAGAACCTCCCGCCACTGGCAATCACACACATCGCGAACGTCTTCAACGAGATTACTCGATCCCGCGAGTTTCCAGCGTGCTGGAAACACGCGGAGGTGGTCGCGATAGCTAAACCCGGTAAGGACCCATTATTCCCACAGCACTACAGACCGATTAGTCTTCTGCCCCACTCTCAGTAAAATCTACGAGCGCCTCCTAATCACACCTATTGAGCAACACATCTCCAGAGAGCAAGTTCTGCCTGATTTCCAGTTTGGATTCAGGCAGAAACACTCCGCCCCCCAACAGATCATGAGAGTTGTTGAAGCAGCCACCGAGGCCTTCAACCGCAGAAGCTACTGTGGGATAGTGCTACTTGATGTAGCCAAGGCCTTCGATTCCGTATGGCACAATGGGTTATTGTACAAACTATACACACAAGGCTTCCCCGGGACGATAGTAAAGCTGCTGAAAAGCTATCTCTCGAATAGGACATTTTCCGTCAGGGTTGACAACTCCCTGTCAACAAAAAGACGCATACGTGCAGGGGGTGCCCCAGGGATCGGTGCTAGGGCCTGTCCTGTACAGCCTGTACACGGCAGACACACCCACCTCACCCCTGGTGCACACTGCACAATATGCAGATGATACAGCATTTTTCACCCGCAACCCAAACAGGGATCTGGTCACAAGACGCCTCCAAAGAGTTCTCAACGCCACAGAGGAATGGTCCAAAAAGGTGGCGCATCACAATTAACAGCGGGAAAACGCAGGCAATTGTGATTACGCGCCGATTAGGACCGCGAGGGACCACGCAGGCGACCACCCTTAAATCTAAGATTAAACGGCCAAGAACTCCCTTGGCGAAACACCGCAAAGTATCTAGGGGGTGACCTTAGATAAGAGGCTGACATGGCAGGCGCACATCGATGACCTGCGCCGCCGAGCCAGCGCTCGCTTGAGCGTACTATACCCAGTCCTTAATACCAGTAGTGCGCTAACAGCAGACCTAGGAGTACGCGTCTACTGCACCCTCATACGCCCCATAATGGAATACGCGTGCCCAGTATGGGGCTATGCGGCCAAGACGCACGTACTCAAACTCCAAAGGGTTCAAAATAGGGCCCTCAAACGAGCCTTACACCTCCCCTCCCGATTCCCCACAGACGACCTACACGCGTCTGCGGACGTAATTCGACTACAACAGCGCTTTGCGGACCTGGCTAAAGCGTTCTACGAAACAGCCAGCAGGTCAACAAACCCCCTCATCAATTCACTGGGTCAATATGACCCCACCATCAAGCGTCACAAAACTCCCCAGGTCAATATTCTTTGACTGAACACACACTCGCCCACCATCACATCACCCTCTCTCAGCCCCCATCAACTCGCCAACATCATCACCCAAAAACCGCCATAGATCAGGCAGTACAAGATAAGTAGCAAATACGCACATAAACACACAAGACATACCGCAAAAGTAAAGACACAACACAACAATCACACATTCCCAATTCGAAGTAAATGTCCAAGGACAAAAACTTCACCACTAGTCACCCTGAAGGCCAGGGTACAAAAGGTGCGAGCGCGCGGCTGCGCCGGCACGCACTCCGCTGCTCGACTCGCTGCCGCTCGCACCGGTCGTTTTCGTTTCCTTCTCGTGTGCAACCGTCGCTAGCCCATCAGCTTAGCCAATGTCCGGACGCGGAAAGGGAGGCAAAGTCAAGGGCAAGTCAAAGTCCCCGCTCAAGCAGGGCTGGGCTCCAGTTCCCGGTCGGCAGAATCCACCGCCTCCTGCGCAAGGGAAACTACGCAGAGCGCGTCGGCGCCGGGGCGCCCGTCTACCTCGCCGCCGTCATGGAGTACCTCGCGGCTGAGGTGCTCGAGCTGGCCGGAAACGCGGCCCGCGACAACAAGAAGACGCGCATCATCCCGCGCCACCTGCAGCTTGCCATCCGCAACGACGAGGAGCTCAACAAGCTCCTGTCGGGCGTCACCATCGCACAGGGTGGTGTCCTACCCAACATCCAGGCCGTCCTGCTGCCAAAGAAGACCGAGAAGAAGGCCTAAAGGAGGCCAGGCAATCGCAGCGCCCGCGTGCTCCCCTGCACGCAACGCGCTTTGCCGGCTCGGCTCGGCCCGGCCCACAACAATCGGCCCTTTTCAGGGCCACCACACAAACCTACGTCCAAAGCAAAATTTCAGTCGTCCTCGCCGCACCTTGTTTTGTTTCAACTTTGCACTTTCACAGCACAGCCGCCGCCGGCGCACGTCCGCCATCTTGTCGTCCACACAGCCCGCACACACACACACACACACACACACACACACACACACATTTTGCACGGTCGCAGAGTCGCCTTCCAAACGACAACGGC